>NC_080789.1:35854099-36110470 GCF_028018385.1 Neofelis nebulosa
CCCAATGAAGCTTATTTCTAAGATACTGAACTAGAACAAAAAATGAGACCTATTTAGACTACCTATTTGTGGGCAAAATGATATACCATAACTTAGTGATACAAAGTAATAGACATTGTAGTATATCTCAGGATATTTTAGGTCAGGAATTTGGGCCAGACTTATTTGAACGGTTTTTCTGTGAAGCGTGGTATTAAACACAGGCAGGTGGGCAGGTATGGAGAGCCCAGGAAGGCCTAAATCACATTGTTAAAGACTTGGCAGGGCTGGTGGGGAGTCTGTGCTCAGCTGCGACTGTCAAAGAGAATGCTTAACTGTGGCCACTCCAGCTTAGTGGTTTTAGGGAATCAGACTTGTATCGCAACTCAGAGTTTCATGAATCCTATTGGTAAGCAATCATTAGTGTCAATCCTGATTCAGGAGTAGAAGCGTTAGATACCACATCCCAATGGAGAAATAGCAAAGTTACTGCAGCCATCTTTGATGTACCGCAGTGGGACAGCAAACAAATCTGGAATGGGGTCTGAGAAGTTGGTGGTATATCAGCGTTGAATACCTGATTTGGAGGGTTATATGGTCATTATGCAGACGTATGTTCTAGTTTTAGAGAAATATACACTGGAATGTTTGGAATATTTGGGGGATAACGGGGTATCCCATCTGCAGCTTGCTCTCAAAAGGCTCTGGAAAAAGACCAATATATGTGAGCATATTTATACACACATTGACACATTGTGCATGTGTACACACATGTATGTGTATATGTACATGAAGAGACAGGTAGGGATGAAATGGGGCAAAACTCATAAAATGTTACCAATCGGGTGTTCTGGTTGAAGGGGATATCAGAATTCTGGCTGCTTGTCTATGCGTTTGAAATTCAAAATATGAAACATTTAAATTTAAAAGAAAGGGGGGAAATGATGGGAATCTAAAGTAAAGCAGCTGCATGGACACGAAAACAAGAGGAAGGATTGATGATAAGACTTGGGTGGCTAAGTAGACATTAACATGATAGAGATGCACGGCTTGGAACGCTGTCACAAGCACAGAAGTTCCTTTGGCTGCTCATTTACAGAGAGAAGCAAACAAGCAAAACTTGCCAGTAATGCTGCAGCTCTAACATTCTGCTTTGTCCTTTAATGATCACCCTGGAAAACAAACAATCAGCCAAGTTTAGTTTTACAACGCATTGAGCCTATTTAAACAGTCAGATTTACTCAAATGGATAATGGATTTCTTAGTTCACAAGAAAATCTGTGGCTTTTTTTTTTTTTGGGTGGAGAATTATTCTACGTAAGCATATTCCAAATGGATAAACAGACTAAGTGTGAGGAATGTGGTTTATTTTATGCATAGTACACTGGCACTACAGAAAAGATTCTCCCATGATAAAAGCATATCTTACTGAAATGGAAATAAAGTATATTTTAGCATTAGAAAGTCTTACTTTATCAAATGCAGTGTAAAATGAGTGTGGTGGACTCTATATGAACTACTCAAATGTCAAAAGGAAAAAGTACAAAGCAATGAGTTTTAGAGCAAGGAAGTAGAGAACAGTGTTATAGAGAAGTACAAACATATGAATAAATTGAGCCAGTCTTAAGTGAAAATATATGTGGTATGAATGCTACCTCACAGTATTTTGAGACTTTAAAGAAGGAAATAGCCCAATAATTTCCACCACATCTCTGCTTGGGTTATAATGCTGACATCTATCTCCATGGGAGGTGCTGACATTTTGCTGAAACCTTATAAGAAGAGAACTCCTGCTGTGGATAGGAAATGCTATTTCACCAAAAATGAGAAATCAAGAGTCAAATACACTGTAAGAGAAGTTCTTATCAGCTTTATTAACCTGTAGTCGCTTTGACTACATTTTTAAGATGACAGATATTTTATTTCATAGGTAAAAAAAAAATAGATGGAATTGTGGCAGGAATTATTTAGATTTATTTTCATGGGTCAGGGTGGTTACAGGAAACAATAAGATGGTGTTATATTTTTGAAATTTGAATTATAATGGAAATCCTCTCAAGTGTTTCATAAAGCACCTAACTTACATCCAACAGCACTAGTAAATCTGGCTATGATACAATCTGTTTCTAAGTGTGTGTGCCCATATGTGCACTTGTATCTGCAGTGGAGGAAGCAAGAGTGAACATGCGAACCAGATGGGATGAACATGAGAAAGGGTGACTGTAACTGGGAATTGGAAAGCCTTATCACAGTTCACCTCTTTGAATTTTATTTTCTGTATATATGTGTGTATCTATAAAAATCAAAAAATTTCTGATATTGAGTCTTAAGAACTCTGCATTAGTCTCTCGTATCTTGACAATGGTTACTTACTGTGTAACTATTATACTGTAAGCACTTAGACAACTTAAAAATGGATTATTAGATAACCATGTCTGCAGTAATCCATTACTGCATACCAAATTACCCCCAAAATTTCACGGCTTAAATCAGCAGACACTTATTGTCCACAGGGTCTGGGGTCAGAAATCTATGCACTTGGCTGTGTGCTTCTGACGCAGAGTCTCACATGGCTACAGTCAAGGGATGGGCCAGGGTTGCAAATAACCCAGTAGGATTATCTCCAGGTTTACTCACAGGGCTGTTTGAAGGTCTCAGGTCCACTGTTTGTTGATGGGAGACCTCAGTTTTTTGCCAGGAAAGCCTGTGCATAGGGCTGCTCACAAACTGAAGTTTGTTTCCTCCAGAGTCAGGTAAGGGGGTGTGTGTGTGTGTGTGTGTGTGTGTGTGTATAAAAGAGACACAGAAACAGAAACTGAAGTCAGTCTGTTGTAATCTAATCTTGGCAATTACATCTCATCACTTTTGTAGCATTATTTGTTAGAATCATGTCACTAGGTCTAGTATACACTCAGAGGGATGCCACTACATAAGAACATAAATACCAGGAGGTAGGACCACTGGGAACCCTCTCAGAAGTCTACCACAATAACGTTAAAAGTTTGTTGGTCACCCCTCTCTCATGAACTTCTCCCTGTGCAGCTTTGTAACAGGCTCTAGCCAGCCACCGTTGTCATTGTCTTTTCCTACTTTTCTTCTTTCCCCTTTTTTCAGATTTCTCCTACGCCCAAAGTTTATGGTTTAAATTGGTGGTCATGACACTGAAAATTCCAAAGAGCTACACAGACATTTTTATGCCTTCAACTTCCTATGTTCTCTTTCCTAAAATCACTGCGCCTGAGATCTTCCCAGCCTCACAATGGCACTTTTCCCTGTAAAAACGAAAAATGATCCTCAGTTCTCTGACTGTCCCTCTTGCTGTTCCCCAGTCTTGCTGTGGAGACTTTCTCCTGTGTAAACCTCTGGCACACCAACAAATGGGAGTTATCTTTTAATGGTTAATTAAGGTATCCTAAAGCCTGAGTGCTTCCTGATTCCCCTCCTTGTGTCTATTTATTTTTTTAAAGTGAAGCATGATTTTTAAAAATTGGATATTTTGATCTTCACAGATAGTCTGAATTCAGCTAAACGGTAATAAGTATATGTTTTGGATACAATGACAACTTTCCTGTAGATAATTTGTTTCCTTACCCTTCTCTCCATTCCAATTCCCACCATTTAAAAAAAAAAATATTTTCTGGATGGAAGAGTTCTTGAGAGCAAAAATTACTAAAAGTCGTCTTCTTAAGTACTTAAACATAAGGGTCTAGAAAAACTGAGAATTGCTTATCTCTGGGATGTATAATTAGCTGGAAATAAAAATAGCCACGAAAAGCCAAAGCAGAATAGATTAGTGATGCTAATTTTTTCAAACTAAAGAGTTTTTCTGGAATTACAAAAATGATCCAGGTACAATTCCAAAGATTAAATTTACATGTTATTTCCTCAAGAGTTAATGTGTATAATCTATTTATTTTTTTAAGTGTATTTATTTTGACAGAGTGAGAGAGTGGGGGAGGGGCAGAGAGAGAGAGAGAGAGAGAGAGAGAGAGAGAGAAAGAGAGAGAATCCCAAGCAGACTCTACACTGTCAGCATGGAGCCTGATGTGGGGCTTGAACTCATGAACCATGAGATCATGACCTGAGCCGAAATCAAGAGTCAGATGCTTAACTGACTGAGCCACCCAGGCTCCCCAATGTGTATAATTTAAAAATAAGCACAAACTGAATTTACCAAATCATATCATGGGGTATGTCGATTAGACTTCATCTTATTTCCTCCTATTAAATGCTCAATATTTTATTCTTTCTAAAAAATGTCTTTTAGCACAAATTTTTGGCTACTTAATATTTTCAGTACATTATAGGTTTTTCTTTGGTTAGCAACATAGAAACCTAGAACATCCAGAAGGATCATTAGGAAATAGCAGGCTTGAACAATAATATGAATAAATGAGACCTAGCAGACATATATAGAACATTTCACTGACCAGCAGCAGAATACACATTCTTAAATGTATATAGAACTTTCTCCAGGATAAATCACATCTTAGGTCATAAAACAAAGCTTTGTATTTACAAAGCTTTATATTAACAAAGTTAATATTTTAGGAAGATTGAATTTAAGAAGATTAAAATTATGCCAAGTATCTTTTCTGACTACAGTTGAGTGAAAAATCGGTAGTAAAAGGAAACTGAAAAGTTGACAAATGTGTGGAAATTAAACAACACATTCTTGAACAACCATTGGGCTAAAGATGAAATCAAAAAGGAAATTAGATAATACCTTAATTCAACCAAAACTGAAAACAACATGCAAAAACATACAGGATGCAGCAAAAGTAATACTGAGACGAACATTTGTGGCAAATTCCTACATTAAAAAACAAGACCTCAAACAATGTAAAATTTCTACTTCAAGGGAATAGAAAAATAATAAATTAAGCCTAAAGTTATCAAAAGGAAGGACATAAGAATAGAGCAGAAATAAGTAGAAAATAGAAAATAGAAAAATGGAAAAAAATGAAAGCATTAGCTTTTTGAAGATAAACAAAACTGACAAACCATTAGGTAACATAAGAAAAAAGGAGACAAAATCAGAAAAGATGACATTTTACAACTAATACCACAGAGATAAGCATTATAAGTGACTACTATGAACAATTATATGCGAACAAATTAGATATCCTAGAAGAAATGAATAAATTCCTAAAAATATACAATCTACCAAGGTTAGGCCATGAAGAAATAAAAAGTGTCAACATACCTATAACTGTATGGAGATTGAATTGGTTATCAAAATCCTCTCAGAAAAGCCCAGGACAAGATGGCTTCACAAGTGAATTCTGCCAATCCTTCTCAATCTCGTAAAAAAATTGAAGAAGAGGGAACCATTCCAAACTCCTTTTATGAGGCCAGCATTACCCTAATGCCAAAGCCAGACAAAGACACCACAAGAAAATTATCCCTGAAATGCATATATGCAAAAATTGATCACATGCCATGACCAAGTGGGATTTATTTCTGGAATACAAAATTGGTTCAACATATGAAAATCAACTGGGATATGCCACTCTAACAGAATAAAGAATAAAATTACATAATTATTTAAGCAGATACAGAAAAGGCATTCAACAAAATTCAACATGTTTTCATGATAAAAACTTTCAAAATAAGACTAGAAGGAAATTACTTCAACATAGTAAAGGCAATGCATGAAAATCCCAGTGCTAACATCATAATCAAGGGTGAAAGCTTTTCCACTATGATCAAGACCAAGATATCCACTCTCACTACTTCTATTCAACAAAGGACTGGAATTCCTAGCCAGAGCCATTAGATAAGAAAAAGGAAAGGGACGCCTTGGTGGCTCAGTCGGTTGAGTGTCTGCTTTGGCTCAGGTCATGATCTCGCCGTTTGGAGTTCGAGCTCCGCGTCAGACTATGTGCTGACAGCTCAGAGCCTGGAGCCTGTTTCGGATTCTGTGTCTCCCTCTGTCTCTGCCCTTCCCCCTGCTCATGCTCTGTCTCTCTCTGTCTCTCAAAAATAAATAAACATTAAAAAATTAAAAAACAAGAAAGAAAAAGGAAAAAAAAAAGAATCTAAATCGCAAAGAAGAGCAATTACCCTACTAGATATTTACTCACAGAATACAAAAATACTAATTCAAAGGGATATGTGCACCCCCAATGTGCATAGCAGTGTTACTTACAATAGTGAAATTATGGAAACAACCCAAGTTGTTGTATATATATACACACACATACACACATATACACACACACTAGAATATTAATCAGCTATAAAAAAGAATGAAATCTTGCCATTTGCAATGACCTAAATGGAGCTCGAGAGCATTATGCTAAGCGAAATAAATCTGTCAGGGAAAGACAAATACCATACGATTTCACTCATATGTGGAATTCAAGAAACAAGTGAGCAACATGGCAAAAAAAGAGGAAGGCAAACCAAAAGAGACTCTTAACCATAGAGAACAAACTGATGGTTACCAGAGGACAGGTGGGTGGGGGGGATGGGAGAAAAAGGGGATGGGGATTAAGGAATGTGCTTGTGATGAGCCCTGGGTGTTGTATGGAAGTGTTGAATCATTACACTGTACACCAACTGGAACTTAAACAAAAACCTAAAAAAAAGAAATAAAATTGTCCCTGTTTGTAGATGACATGTTCTTATAGAGAAAGAAACCTAAAACTCCATTAAAAAAAATCAGAACTATTAAGAAATCAAGTAAAGTTGCAGGATTCAAAATCCACACACAAGAGTTAGTTACATTTCTATGTAGTAACAACAAATTCTGAAAAGGAAAGTAGGAAAATAACTTAAAATAGTACCAAAAAGACTAAAATACTTAGGGATAAACTTAAGGAGGTAAAAGACCTATATGCCAAAAATCACAAAACATGGACAGGAATTAAGACACAAATGGAAACACACCCTGTGCTCATGTGTTTAAAGCCTTAATATTGTTAAAAGGTACACCATCCAAAGTGATTTGTGGATTCCATTCAATTTCTGTCAAGGTCCCAATGGCACTTTTTACAGAAAAGTAATGCTATAATTCATACTGAACCACAGAAAACCATAAATAACCAAATCAACCTTAATAAAGAACAAACGTGGAGACATCACACTTCCTAATTTCAAGCTATATTATAAAGCTATAGTATTCAAGGCAGTATCATACTGGTATAAAGTCAGCCTTGTAGACTAATGGAACAGAAAAGAGCCCAGAAATGAACCCAGGCATGTAAGGTCAAGTGATATTGTATAAGGGAGCCAATAATACACAATAGGGAAAGAATAATCTCTCTCAATGGTGTTGGGAAAAACACATGCAAAAGGCTGAAATTGGACCCCTACTCTATACAAATCAACTCAAAATGGACTAAAGACTTAAAGGTAAGACATGAAACTATAAAACCCCTAGAAGGAAAATGGTAAAACCTTCCAGGCTTTGTACTTGGCAATAGCAACAGCAAAAAAATAAACAAGTGGAGCCATCTCAAACTAAAAAGCTTCCGTGTGACAAAGGAAACAAGAGTGGAAAGGCAACCTGTGGAATGGAGAAAATAATTGCAGCTATGTATCAGGGGTTAATGCCCAAAACACACAAGGAAATCCAACAACTCAATAGCAGAAAAATTGATAACCAGGTTAAAAAATGGCCAAGGGATCTGAATGTACTCTTCTCCAAAGAAGATATGCAAATGGATAAAAACTATATGAAAAAGTTTTCAATGTCATTAGTCAACATGGAAATGCAAATTAAAACCACAATGAAATATTGCCTCACACCTGTCAGGATGGCTGTTATTAAAAAAACAAAAAAACACATGTTGGGGTGCCTGGGTGGCTCAGTTGGTTAAGCTTCAGACTCCTGATTTCAGCTTGGGTCATGGTCTCAGGGTCTTGAGATGAAGCTTCCCCTCAGGTTCCGTGCTGAACATGGAGCCTGATTAAGCTTCCCCTCTCGCCCCCCTCTTGCCCCCCTCTCATGTTTCTCTCTCTCTCTCTCTCAAATAAAAAAAATAAACAACCCCCAAACCCATGTGTTGGTAAGGATAAGTGTTGATGAGGATGAATAATTGGAACCCATGTATACTGTATGATTCAAAATGGTGCCACTGCAATAGAAAACAGTATGGAGTTACCTCAAAAGGTTAAAAAGGTTAAAAATAGAAATACCACATGGTCCAGCTATCCCATTCTATCCAAGAATTGAAATTATAATCCTGAGAAATATTAGTGCTCCAATATTCACTGTAGCACTATTCAAAATGGTCAAGAGAAACAATCTAAATGTTCAAGGACAGATTAATGATAAACCTGGTATATACATATGATGAAATATCATTTGATCTTTAAAAAGAAAGAATTCTTCACCTGCCACAACATTGATGAACCTTGAGAGCATTATGTTAAGTTAAATAAGTCATGGGAAGACAAATACCTCATCATTCTATTTATAGGAGATCTAGTCAAAATAGAATCTGACGGTGGAATAGTGGTTGCCAGGGGCTGGGTGGAGAGGCAAATGGAGAGTTAAAATCAAGGGGCATAAAGTGTCAGCTAAGTAAGATGAATAAATGCTAGAGATCTGCAGATATCATATCTATAATCAACAATAATATATTCTATACTTAAACATTTTAAGAGAGCATATCTCCTAAGTGTTCTTACTATAATAAAATTAAAAAAATAGAAAAGTGCAATCATTTCATAAAATGAAATTGATAATTTTTGTTTTTCCTTTTTCATCATTCATAAAAACTGAACTCGAGAGTCTTGGGAAATAACTGTATGTGCCAACAAATACATACTCCAAAGGAATGCCTCATTTCAAAATAATTTTTAATATTAGCTACTTCTAATGACTTATTATAAAAAAATAAGAAATAACATATAGATGTATTTTTCTGAATTACAAAAATAGATAAACTGTTAGATCTGTAATGCTTTTGATATATAACTTTTAGTAATATATCTTATCTAGCTGACTACTCATAGTTATCTTGGTGTGTTTTATAAAATTCATTAAATCGGAATTGAAAAATGAAGTCAGAATATTTTTTTCTGATATAAAGTAAGATTTGACTGACCTGAATGTGGACTGGTTTTGCTAACTAGCTTATATGATAAATATTCATTAAAAATGAGCTAAATCTGCAGAGGCAAGGTTCTGATTAAAATATATTTAAGTTAATATTAAAAATAAGAGTTCATATTCAATGTTTGTCTCCTCCATCGATTGTTAAGTTTATCAGGGATAAGTTGTAATCATTATATTGTTATTTTCAGTATGTAGTATGTTATTTAGTGCATATTTAGCATTTAATAAATGTTTCATGATACAGATTGGAATACTTGAATACTGCCAAGTAGAAGAACATTTTCTTTCTAGTTAGAGGTCAAATCAGGATTAAAAAACTTCTTATGTTCGATTCTTTTCATATTGCTTGTTGTATAGGGGTCTATGACCTGAATCAATTTTTTTAATTAATAAACTTTATTTTGTAGAACAGTTTTAGGTTTGTAGCAAAATTGAGTGAAAACCACAGTTTTCACACATACATAACCTCCCCCATGATCGCCTCCCTTCACCACAGTGATACCCCAAGTCACTTTTTGACTACTTGAGGATCTGTGGAACAGCTAGATGTTGAATCAGTTTGACTGGACTTCGACACCATGTTCATTTATGAGTGTAAACGAATGTTTACTAGTGTAAACTGTCAGATCTGTGGAAGTGAGTGGGAGAGGATCCACCCACATGGGGGTCTAGCCACGGTGAACCTCTCAGATCTCAACTTTTGTATTTCAAAGCAGCTGTGCTATAAAATTTAAAATCTGTTTCACCTATTGCCTCGTAAAAATTCCTCTATTCTGTGATAACTTTGAATTTTGTGTGTATCTCTGTTAATACTTGTTACATTTTAAATAATTTGTTTATTGCTGGATGGTATCCCTCAGAGAAGGAACCTTGTATTCTTTCTTTCTTTTTCTTTCTTTCTTTCTTTCTTTCTTTCTTTCTTTCTTTCTTTCTTTCTTTCTTTCTTTCTTTCTTTCTTTCTTTCTTTCTATCTTTCTTTCTATCTTTCTTTCTATCTTTCTTTCTTTCTTTCTTTCTTTCTTTCTTTCTTTCTTTCTTTCTTTCTTGTGTAAAGCACAATTGAAAGTATTAACACATTAACTTGGATTTAATAATTATCTTCAATGTGTGAGGCATTTAAATAAGTATTTAATGTATGGTAGTGTCTAGTCCTCATACTGACCATATATAGACTATTCAGTCTTATTTTAATAAGAAACAATTAATTTGTACAAGGTCACATATATAGTCAAGCTAGTACATCCAATAAATGTTATAAATACCATTTTGGAGACACAGATTATCAAAGTGAGGAAAAAAAGTGTCAAAATGTAAAACACTTCAAAATTAAATTTAGTGATCATTTATTCTTTTAACAGCCTCATTGTTACATTTAGTTCTCATGAAAGAATTCATTTAGAACGAATTTATGATTAGATTTCTCGCTTTATACAATTACTGAGAAATTATAACCAATGATAAATATTATTCACAACCAAAGAGACAAAAAAAATAAATTTATTTTAAAATTTCAAAATTGTATAGCCAATATATGTAATATGGCAGGTACTCACTTTTAAATATTTTTGAAATGATATGAAGAGGGTGTGTCTCAAATGTGAGGAGGCTCAACACCTACTAAGCACTAAAATAGGGCACCAAAGCCAGTGGTAGATTGTCATTTACCTTTTTATTTTTCTACTCTGCCTTCTGTGATGACTATGTTAATTGCTTAAATTACTAAGTGTTTTGGGAATTAAAACTATGTGGGATTTATTATCAATATATACGTTTTCTTACATAAATATTTACTAAGAACATACACATTTATGGCATGGTCCCATCTATAGCAAAACATTCTTGGTGGCTTGATTAAAATTCAGATACTTTTAATGAGAACATTATTTTACATTAATTTTTACTTCCTGTGTTTTTAACAGTTAACTTTCTATTTAAGATCCTCTTTAATTATTAAATGCTGTGATTAAAATGTCTTTCCATAAATTGAGTCAGTTTGTCTAATAAATAGAGCTTTTAATGACTATTAACCTTTATTTGCATTGCCTAGCAATACAGATTGCATTCTGATACTAATAATTTCCTTTTTTATAGCTTTATTAAGACATATTTCATATGCTATACAATTCACCCATTTAAAGTATGCAGTTAGATGGATTTTATTTTTTTTCCAGAGTTTTGCAATCATCACCACAATAGAAT
Source organism: Neofelis nebulosa (assembly GCF_028018385.1). NCBI lineage: Eukaryota > Metazoa > Chordata > Mammalia > Carnivora > Felidae > Neofelis > Neofelis nebulosa. The sequence goes on from NC_080789.1 coordinate 35,865,348, forward strand.
TTTAGCCAAATAAAAACTGTACATATTATTAGTGACTCCCAAACTTAGAGTCTCCCCACCCTCTGGAAACCACTAATTAACTTCTTGCCTCCATGGAGATACTTTTCCTGGATATTTCATGTAAGTGGAATAATAGAATATCTGGTCTTTTGTGAATGGCTTCTTTCACTTAGTCGAATATTTTCAAGGATTGTTCATGTTGCAGTATGTATCCCCACTCCATTCTCTTTACTACTGAATAATCCATTGCATGGATATATTACATTTTGTTTATTTTTTTTAAGTTTATTTATTTATTTAGAGAGAGCACAAAGCGGAGAGGGATGGAGAGAGAAGAAAAGAGAATCCTAAGCAAGCTCCATGCTGTCAGCGCAGAGCCTGATGCAGGGCTCAAATTCAGGAACCATGAGATCATGACCTGAGCCAAAACCAAGAGTGGGATGCTTAATCAATTGAGCCACCTAGGTGCCCCTTTGTTTCTCCTTGCAATAGTCAATGAACATGTAGTTTATTTCTGTTTTTTGACTACTGGGCTAATAGTCCTCCGAACACTTGCATGTAATTTTTTGGTGGAAATGCATTAGCTCTTCTCTTGAGTATATAGCTGGAATTGTTGGGTCATATTGTAACTCCATGTCTACATTTTTGAGGACCTACCTAAGTGGCTGCACTATTTTACATTTCCAACAGCAATGTATGCAGGTTTCAGTTTCTCCACAACCTCACCAACACTTGTTTTTGTCTTGTCATTTTTATTTTAGCCATTCCGCTGGTTGTAAAGTGGTATCTCACTGTGATTTTGACTTGGATTTTTCTAGTGACCGATGACATTAAACTCTTTTTCCTATAATTATTTTCTATGTATAGATCTTCACAGAAATGTCTATGCAAACACTTTGCCCTCCTAAATATTGAGCCATTTGTCTTTTTACTGCAAAGTATTTTATGTGTACGCATTCTGGATAAAAGCCTCTTATTACATAGGAGTTGCAAACATTTTCCTCATTCCATGTATTGTCTTTTCATTCTCTTGATGGTGTCCTTTGCATAAAACTTTAATTATGTCTAACTTGTCTAGTTCTTTTGCTGCATATGATTTTATAATATCATATCATGGCATCACATCCACATGCAAAAGAATGAAGTCAGGAAACTACCTTATGTTCTACACAAATACTAACTCCAAATGAGTAAGAGATGCAAATGTCAGAGGTAAAATTATAAAACTCTGAGAAAACATGAGTAAATTTGTGACCTGGAAATATGTTGGCTCTTCTCCTACCTGATCCAAGGCACTACCTCTGCCTATGAGACGTGGTAATTGATGGTGTGTGTGTGTGTGTGTGTGTGTGTGTGTGTGTGTATATATAATTTTTTTTACATAGATTAAGTTCATGGGATTCTAATTCTGTTACTGGAGCAAGCAGGCCCCTCTCTTGGCCAGGTACTGTTCTTAGGTACTTGATAAATAAATAGAGAATAAAATTTATCCAAGAATATTATTTATCAAATATTCAACCCAATGATTGCCCCAGTATACAGAAATTATGTACATATAAATTTTAGTAAACATTATTAAAGATTCATTTCATTGACAATTTACATTATTGAATTTTTTTAAGTTTATCTATTTTGAGAGAGCGAGAAAATGTGCACAAGTGGGAGAGGGGTATTTTAAAATATTAAGTTACTTTATCAGGTTGTGAGCTAGATGAAGACTACTCAGTAAGGGATAGGCAGGAAATGGGTAGGGTTGGTAGAAAATGTCAAGGTTTCAACTTAAATTTAGGACTCTTAGGAAGGCTGAATTTAAGATCTATGAATTTATTCACAATGCTTAAAGAATTCTAGATTTCTATACTATTTCTCTAGAAGTTCCAGTAGTGCAGAGACTATGTCTATCCTTGTCATTAGTGCCTCCTATACAGTCTAGCAGAGTTGGTGCTCAGTGTATATTTTATTCAGTGAATGAATTATTAGAGCTGTCTATCTGAAGCAAGCACAGAAATTTTTTGTCTCATTTAAGAGCTTGTAAAATGGGGTAAATCAGAATAGTGCAGAAGACAACTAAAGGCTTCTTCCTTAGAATATTTGTCACAACTTACTGTGAACATCTTCTTTTCCATTCTGAATTTTGCAGTATTTGTTAATCTTTTTGTTTATACCAAGATCACTTTGAGAATTCAATGAGTGATGTGTGGAACCTCTCTCCAAAGTGGAAGAAGGAGGAATACATTTTTTTTTTACCTATCTATCAATTAATACATTCACAATCTTTTTTCCCATTTCTTTTTAAAGTTTTTATTTAAATTCCATTTAGTTAACCTACGGTTTAATATTAGCTCAGGTGTACAATCTAGTGATTCAACATCTCCATACAACACCCATGCTCATCACAAGTGCCCTCCTGAATCCCCATCATCTATTTAACCCATCCTGTCAGTGTTTCCTCTGGTAACCATCAGTTTGTTCTCTATAGTTTCTTGGTTTGTCTCCCCTTTTGATCCCTTTGCTCATTTCATTTTTTTGTTTCTTAAATTCCATATATGAGTGAAATCATGGTATTTGTCTTTCTCTGACTTGTTTTACTTAGCATAATACTCTCTAGCTCCATTCGTGTCTTTGCAAATGGCAAGGTTTTGGGGTTTTTTTTTTTTCTTTTTATAAAGGTTTTTGGTGATGGGGAAGGGCATTAATTCAGTAACCCATTAAGGCAGTATCAGTCTGTTAAGGCTAATTTTGCCATAATAATGGAAGTTGCAAAATCATTAAAACAAGCAAGGCTTATCTTTTATTCAAATTTATGTTCAGTGCTTATTAATTAGTCACACCTCTAGTCCTTGTGCCTAATCACTTTGGGGCTCAGTATGAAGGAGCTATCTCTTTCTATGACGTGCTGTTTATGTGGTAGAGGGAAATAGCTCATGTTTGCAAATGGTACCGGGCATACTCACTCACCTGCTGTTGACTAAAACAAGTCACATGGAGAGCTTTATATTATTAATTGAGTGGGCAAGTATAATTCTCCTGTGGGAAGGGATCGCCCTAGACACGCGGCCAACCCTGATTTTGACAACTCTTCCAAAGGGAGGAGCAGCAATAATAGAGGTTACTACAAGGTCTATCCACGACTGCAGAGTAAGAAATGATTTCATTATTTCCCCTGTGTGTATTAGGGTTCTCCAGAGAGATGGAATCAATGGAGTGCGTGCGCCGAACGTGTGTGTGTGTGTGTGTGTGTGTGTGTGTGTGTGTGTGTTTTAAGGAGTTGTTGCATGTGGTTATGGAGGCTGGCATGTCCAAAGATCATCACAGTGAAGACAGGGAAGAGCCCCTGTGGCACTTCAAGTTCAAGGGCGTCCTGCTGGCAGAGTCATCTATTGCTTGGAAAAGTCAGTCTTTTTGTTCTATTCTGGTCTTCAGTGGATTGGTTGAGGCTCACCACTATGGAGGGCAATATGCTTTATTCAAAGTGCACCGATTTAATTGTTATCTCATCTAAAAATACCCTTACAGAAATATCCAAAATAATATCTGGATACCATACCTCAAACAAGTTGACACGTACCACTAACTATCACAGTACGTATACAATTATTTGAGCTTATTTATCTATATCATGAGCATAAGTCAACTTTCCCATAAGATTTATTGAGCACGTACCAATTATGACATAATACTCAGCACTGGAAGAAGCTAAAGATATATGAGATGGTCCTTTCTAATTCATATTGGCAAAGTCCCTCATATTTTGTTGCTTGCTGCATTCCTAGTACCTCGAATAGTTCTTTGTGCCATAGCACATGCATATAAACATTTGGTTAATGGATAAAAAATTAAGAAAAATCACTGAAATATCCCAAGGAATATTCAGGCATCTGTAAACAAACAAACAAACAAACAAAAAACCTGGGCAATGTTAAGTGTCAAAATAAAAGGTCAACCGCATTCTGAGGAAAGTGAAAAAAAATACAATTAGAGTGTCAGAGGTGAGTAATATTTGAGATACCTTGTATGACATTTAGATAGAAATTTAATCAGGTAAAGAAGAGAAGGGAAGGAATATTAAGTGTTGTGTGCTTAGAAAAGCAGGTGCAAGGATATTCGTTATAGTGTTATTGATAAACAAGCATTGAAATATCTTTATGTCCACCAATATGTGAATGGATAAACTATGATATATCCATTTTGTGGGTTATGATACAAGAGTTGAAAAGAAAGAGGTAGGATGATAGACTTTTAAGACATTGTAAGTTTTTTAAACCTGCATAACAATATTAGATATTTTCTTTGGGTGGATCTCTGGATGTAAATGCATAGACATACATATAATAGAATACTTAAAAATAATGATTACATCTGAGGAATGGAATTGACAATGATAAGAAGAGGACTTTAGCATTTTCTGTAACACTTCAATTTTTATAAAAACTATATTCATGTATAGTATAATGAAAAAATTAATTGTGCAAAAGGAAATCTGGTAACTGGAAGAGTAAGAAAAATAACGTTAATCTAGTATGAACCTTGTAAAATAGGAAAATAAACTACGAATTTAAAGCCCTTAGGCAGTTATTAGAGACCCTCTTTATTGTCACTTTGTATGGGACAAATGCCATGGGAGAGGACAATGATGGAATGAAAAATTTCAGATAACAAAGAGAGTTGAAAAAAAGGGTAAATTGGTGGCAAATGCAAATGTGACTTGCTGAGTTGTAATTGGGCAGAGTAATTGACTAGTTCAGTTAGTTTTCATGGTGGCTTGGAAAGAAGACTTGGAGTACTCATGCTAAGTGAATAAAGAAATACTACACATGACCTTTTGGAGGCACAAATAATTGAAAAATAGCACAAAAAGATGCAATTACAAGGGGAAAACAAACATTTGGTCCATGGTCAGCCAGGTTTTGTCATAGAAGGAAATGCTATGATTCATGAAATAATTTCAACTTTGTTAAAAACATGCTAACGCTCATTACATTAAGACATTGCATTTATTCTTAAACACAATCAAGAGCAGAAACAGTATGTTCAAAGACTGTATATGAAAACACACGGAGTAGAATCCAGTTTCCTAGGAAGGAGTTAAGTATTTATAACATGAGATATAAAATGTAACAGAATTAAATACTATAGTTACCCCGCCTCCTTTTTTTAACGGAGAGTACTATATTCTTGTGAGGCAAGTAGGAGACTGTAGAGACAATAGGGGATAATTTAATAGAATCACAAAATCTTAGATGGATAAAGGTGACGTGCAAATACCGTGACCACCATACATTGCCACTCCTTTGCTCTTCCTCTCCTTCCCACTCTTCCATCTTGGACACTTTGAGTTCATCTGTGCTACATGCTAAAATTGCTCTAGTCTTTGGGAATCTATTCTCAGTCGTGATAGTTCTATCTTTGAATTCTGTCTTTGAATATGTTGCCATGAACATTTCATTAATGCGGTTTTCCCATGCTTTGGCTTTACTGAGGAAATTGGGGGGTAATTTTACTTTTCTTAAAATAGTTTTTATAAGCTTTGTGTAAATAACATATATATATACAAATATAATTTCAAGACCCTAATGAACATTTTAAATGTAAATAAATCTCTAGGACTAGATAAATTTTATCCAATGTAAAGTTATGGAACCAATAATCTGGTAGAACCTCTATGATAAAGGGTAAGGATGCTGAAAACATAAATAAATATGACCTTCTGGTGGGAAGAAAACCCGGTTTTTGTAAAAGGAAACCATGCTTAACTCTTCTAGATCTTTGCGTGGGTAGCTAAAATAATTAAGGCTAGGTTGAATATATGTTATCTAGACTTCATTTAGATTTTGGCAAAATTCCTAATCAAAGGCTATTATTTCTAAGTATGTGAATTACTGTTAAGGTGGGGACAGGGAGAACTTGTTTAGTCACGAGTAGGGAATTAGCTTAGTTATGGAAAGCAACAATGAACAGACATTTTCCTGCATAAATAAGAATAAATAATAGCAGAGTCTTCCTCAGATGCTGATGGACCCAGATTTACCCTAGTCTGGGAAAAGGACGATCCACAAAATCCCCAGTCTCCATATGTTTTGGAGTTCATGAATAACAAAATGCCTTTTTAATAGGTGTACAGATGCAGACAGAGCTCCCAAGGCAGGATATGTATAGAACAGTTTCATATGGCTTTAAATATGACCGAGGTTAAGAAAAAAAATCATCTAACCTCTGTATATATTTACAAGAGAGCAGGTCACAAACTCCTTTTATGACTTAGGAATGGGATTTTCATTCCCCCATGTAGAAACAAAGGCACTATTCCATAGGCAGTGTGGTTATCACAACTATGGGCATCGTCAGAAAGAGTAATTGAAACCCAACAGAGAAGAGGGGTCTATGTTCATCTCTCATAAACCCTATATCCTCCTTAAAAATTGTGAGAGTTTTCATTTTCCTTACCTAAGGAAAGCAAAAGCAATCAGAGTTTAATAATTTACTTGATCAGGGAAAGGGATGAGGGAAGATAAGTGAGGATAAACTGATAGAAATCGGCAACAGCCATAAGCATTATATGTAAATTATAAACTTATATACTGGGCACCTGAACTTCTCTTGAAGCTTGAAAAACAAGTTTTGGTAGACACATACACTGGCTTAATGGGCACAAAAGCAGGAATGGTTGAGTTTACAGGACAGGCTGGAATTTCATGAACTTCTTCATAGATGGAATGATAGGAACTTAAAAAATGAACACATGGCAAAGGAAGCAGAGATGCTTAGTTGGTGAAGTGCAGAAGAATGAGACAGGTAACACATTCACATGTCTTACATTGACATCTGTAATATGGCCCTTCCACATTTGTTCTGACAACAAATTTTCCACATTATAGCAAGAGCAAATTTTTCCAAATGCAAATATAATTATATGGATGGTTTCCCTTAGCCTTAGAATAAAGCCCCGACTCTTTATAATGTTTCCACGGCACTATGAAGTTATGTGAAGTATGCAGTTTAAGATATTTGTGTATCTACGTTGTAGTCCTCTTTAATTACTCTCCACCCTTGAGTAAAATTTTTGCTCAGCCTTTTTGTAGAGAATGGCTAATTCATGAAACAGAAGATATGCAGTCACATAAAGTGAAAACTCCAAGTAAATTATTCCCTGAAATGCATAAATAATGGGGCAGAAAGATGTACATTTTTGAGCTTTAATTATCCAGATAATTAATTCCATTCTCCATTTTGTTCCGGTAACTTTGATACACACGTTAGTTTGATTAAAAAAAAAATAGTTGTCAATTTTTCTACTTGGCAGGCTCTTGTTTCCTAAATTATATCGGTCACTATATGTTCTTCCATTATTATCATTCAGAACAGGGCATTAAAGTTTTTCTTGGCCTGGTACTATTCATCCTATAGATATGGCTTTTGTTTTTAAGATTTTTAAGGCAGCTGATGTGATTATGTACTTCTTGATAGGTTTTGTTAGATAAGTGTGAGTTTCATTTTCTTAAGGCAATTTTCTGGTATGTTTTGCTTTTATAAGATCAATAACCTTTGTGTATATTTTTGCATACATTTTGATATTTTTCTTGCTGTTTACTTTTAGTCCATGCTTGGAAACTTTTGATCTTTGACTCTGTTACCACAGTGGAAAGAATTATTCAAATCTCTCAACTACCAGGGCAGACAATCCAAGAAAAAGAAAGCATATACAAGCTGTAAGAAAAATAAATTCCCAATCAACATGTTTTTTTTTTTGTTTGTTTGTTTTTGCCACAGTTACTAAAAAGTCTGAGAGGCTATATTTATGTGAACTCTACTAGAGAAAAATATTTCACATAAAAATATGTCCTTATATGGGACTTTGTGTGTGGGTTGACTTGATTAAAATCCATTCAAAATTGGAAAGGATTTCATTTTACATTTTAAAATCAGTGTTTAGACATGTGTATAGTTTAGTAAACATTAGAGAAAACAATACATTCTAAATGTATCTATAAATATATACTTTTTTTTTGTAGCTTTTTAGAGAGAAAATTTAGACCTTAGGTCTGCAAACACAATTCCCTTCATAATTACTGAGTTTCAACTACACATCATAGGATAGAGTATCTCATTAAATTTATATTATTTAGAGGCCAAGGATTGCAATTATATTAAATTTTGTTGGTTGATTGGTTGGCTGGTTGGTTTTTATCTAAACCAAACTATTCTCATACCTACCTTTGGTGTGATACACATTTGTTTTGGCCTCTCCAGTCACTCCTTTTTTTTTTTTTTTTTTTCCTCAATGTGTGTTAAGTACCTTTTCTGGTAGAAAACACCAACACTTTATATTTTGGCTTTAAAATTTTTTTAATGTCTCTTTATTATTGAGAGACAGAGAGAGACAGAGCATGAGCATGGGAGGGACAGAGAGAGGGGAGACACAGAATCCGAAGCAGGCTCCAGGCTCTGAGCTGTCAGCACAGAGCCCGACTCAGGACTCAAACTCACAAACCGTGAAATTATGACCTGAGCTGAAGTCAGACACTTAACCAACTGAGCCACCCAGGCGCCCCTATGTTTTGGGTTTTAAATTATGTGGAAAATAGTGTTGAATTTCTTTTTATGCCAAGAATTAGCATAGCAAGTTTGGGTTTTATAATTTTGACAGAAAATATAATTTGTCTCTGATATCTTTCTTTTTTTCTGGAATTTATGACTCCTTTTAATATACTACAACTTAGAAATATTTAGTTTTCTTATACAAATAGGTTTCAAGCATTCATGTAGTTAATATTTTTAATCTTAAAATACAGAGAAGAGTCACAAAATTTTGCATGGATATTAGAATTTAAGTCTGTTTTATCTGTAATAGCTTTGTATGCTATGTAACAAATTACCACAAATGTGTGGCTTTAAACCACACACATTTATTGTCTCAGTTTCTATGGGTTGAAAGCCCAGGCATGGCTTAGCTGGTTCGCATCTGGAGCTTTTACTGAGAAAGGATCAGATTCCAAGCTCCTTCAAGTTGTTGGCAAAATTGATACCCTTCTGACTCCAGGATTCATGTTAGCTTGCTTTTTTAAAACCAAGGACAAAGAGGAGGCATCTGATACTGTAGAGCAAGTTGACCAGCAAGACTGAGTCTTTTATGACATTGTCATAGAAGTGACATTTGACCTTCTTTCCCACATAATATAATCATGGGACCAACATCTCATTACGTTTACCATATTCTGTTGGTTAGAAACAAGTCATACTCAAGGAAATGAACACTGAAGATAGAATTATGGAGGCCACCTTAAAGTCTGTACACCACACCACATCGATTATATTGACTACATGAAGAAAAATAAACGTACTTTGTTTTGATACACAGACCCGTTTCCACATTTCAATGTGAATTAGTCATAACTGTATGGTATATGCTCCATTAATTTCTAAGCAAAGAACTACATAGTAAATGGTATTAGATCTTATACCCTCTTTTGTAGTAGAAGAGTGATTCACCTTGAATAAAGCTAGAAAGAAAAAAAATAGTACTTTTATATTTTGCTCCTCTTATGTCTTTATTTTTTTGCACAATAATTTTTATAAATATAAGTACAGGTTCATGGTACAATACTCAAAAGGAACAGATTGAGTATAGAAGTATGCCATTAAATGAGAAATCATGAAAGTAACCACTATTCACTACTCCACTGATTTTCTATACATATACAAGTCTATGTAAATGTATATATACATATACTTTTAGATCTTTAAGTTGCTATATATTCTTTTTCTAGAACTTCCTTATATCCTGATTATCTACTTATAGAACTATCAATAGTGGGCACCTAGGGGGCTCAGTCAGTTGAGCATCTGACTCGTGATTTTGGCTCAGGTTATGATCCTAGGGCTGTGGGATTGAACCCTGCATGGGACTCCACACTGAACGTGGATCCTGTTTGAGAATATCTCTCCCTCCCTCCCTCTCTTTCTCTCTCTCCTTCTCTTCTCCCTCACTATCTCTCAAAAAAAAATCTCAATAGCTCTATTTTATTCTCTTTAATAACTTTTTAGTATTCCTTTTAAGTATAGGTCATAATTTGCTATGATTAAAATTCTCTACAGAGATGGCTTTTTTTTCCTTTTTCATTTGTGTGCTAAAATACCATCTTTCTATTAGCTGGGCTTTTTGTGGCTTTAAAATGTCATAAAATCCAATTAAAATAAGCTTAAACAGAAAAGGAAATTTGCCATCACAGTTCAAAAAAATTAGGAGTACAACTGACACCCAGTGTGATTGGTTCCATGCCCTCAACTAATGTCATCTGTAACTGGTTTCTCTACATCTCCGGGCTTGGTTTTCCTCTGGCTCATTTCTCATTAGGCTGCCTTTCCTTTCAAAATGTCAGAATGGCTGCCAGCAGTACCAGACTTATAGCCTTGTCCCAGGAAACCAGCTGAAAAAAAGTGATCTTCTCTTCTGTTTCCTCAATCAAAACTTATAATAATGCTCTTTGGGTCTGATTGGTTTAAAACTCTTGACCAATTGTTGGGGTCATGGGAGATGATATTCTAAGTGTTCAAGTTTGGGTCATACTCTCATACGTTACTTTGGGAGCATGGGGTATCAGCCCTGCTGAAATACCGTGAACTAAGAATGGAGACATGGAACACGAAAAAAAGTACTATTTCCTTGTGAGTATATTTGTGTACTTGTTGTTTTCTAGGTAAATTATTAGAAGTATAAATCCTAGGTTAAAGTATGTATGCATCTTAACTTTTCCTGGATATTTCCAAATTTGCTTCCACAATAAGTACCTCAATTTATACTTCAGGAGTAATGTCTACTTAGGTCCATTCTAGCCTTAATCAAACATAATATTTTCTAATCCAGTATGTGCAAAATGTAATCCCACTGTTGTTCAATAGTTCTTTCTCTCATAATGACTACAGATGAACATATTTTTAGTTTTCTATGTACCTTGTGTGTTTTCTGTGACCTCCCTATATATATGGTTTTCTAATTGTGCCAGAACTAATAACATAATGGAAATGTTAAAAATAAGTGTAAATATGTCAAAATTTTATTAAGCTTGCAGATAATTTTACCTTTACAAGGGTAAGATTTATGATGTGGTAACTTGGATGAGGCAAAGAGGGGTTATAGAGACGGAAACAAGTTATCTCTAAGGCCACTTTTTTTTTTAGCATTACAAACAACTCCTAATATATTCCTCAAATAAGGAAAACTAAAGAGTAGAATGGAGCAATATAATGTTACAATCTGAGCAGAGCTGATGAATCAGTAAGAGGCTTGAAGTAGGTTTTTCAGGGCATGGCAAAGAGTGAGTGTAGCCAATGTTTTCATGCAGCCTGGAGGAAGATAGGTCATGCGATGGACTTTAAGCTGAGAGTTCAGTGTTTTGAAGACTGGAAACCTTCAGACTTGTCTCAGGATAGAACTGGCCAAAGACAAACTTCAAAGTCAATGTAGAAGAAAACAAAGAGTAAAAAAAACCCTGTGATCTAATGCCTAAAACATTGTTTTTGCAGAGCTCAAGTATGTAGAGGTCAAGAGAAAGTGTTAGAATTTCAACAGTGACAACAGTAACACAAAATTTTTTTCCTGATAAGTTTTGCAGGCTTTTAAACTATGATATTGGTGTCTCTGAAAGTTCAGATGTCATATGAAAGCCTACAATACAAGCCTGAGACGCTGTGGAAAATGCAAAGCCCCGTGTTAAAACATAAGTTTTTTTGAAGAAAAGAGTAAAGAGAAAATGATGGGTCAGGCAACTCATGACTAAAGTGTTTGTTTATTAAGAGTGAGGTCGGGATTAAAAACAAGAGCCTATTTATATAACAAATGAGAATTTTTCACGTGTATATGTATGTATATTATCAGTGAATGATGAAAACATACGGTCAAAGCAATGAATTACATTTTCCCCTATAGCCTAAGGAAAAACAACAACCAGATGTATGTTTCAATAGGCATTTTTAAAGCCATTCAAAAGTAATTTCTTGATTTAATAATTTATTGCACATCTACTGTGTTGTGGACATTGTATTTGTTAGTGTACGATAATATAAAAAGAAAACACATATAAATCTGCTCTGCTTACTAAACTTCTTAGTCCTCTAGGGGACATTGACTACAAACAAAAACAAAATCAAGCTAACTGGTAAATGAGTAAATGTAAATTGTGGAGTACTATAAAGAAAATTATTAACATTTATTGAGCATTGACACAGCAGGGCCAGAACCAGTTCTATGTGTTTACTAATTAATTAACTCTATGAGATAGATACTACTATTTTTTGTGCTTTAAAAATGAGGAAACAGACACACACAAGTCAAATGAGTTGTCCAGCGTTCTATGGTAGAAAGAGATAAAGCTAGGATAGGAGCGTGGGTGGAGTCTACACTTTTAATGCTTAAGCTTATATGATCAGAGACAGTTAAAGAGATGTTCTTATTGATGAAGTGACATTTGAATTGAGACTTGAAGGGTCTGACAGAGGCAACCATGTTGAGAGCCTAGAGAACCACAGCATTTCAGGTTACATAAAAAAATGCTTTAGGTCCCTAAATTGGGAAGAAAACTGGTGTTTTATAGTAGGTTAATTGATGTTAATAGTAATCAAAAGAATGTATAAGATTGGAGACATAGTGAAGAGTCTCACTTTGCAAGGACTTGTAGGCCAACATTGGGAGATTTATACAAGGGGGAGATGTTAAAGGATTTTACAAAGAGGCTTGACCTGGTATGGTTCATCTTTACTTGGGGTCTGTGTAGGAGACCCTTCCTGTGGAAGTCACAGGAAAAGCAAGGAAAACCGTGGGCTATTTTAGTAGCCTGGAAATGGTTTTGACAAGTGTAGTGGGAGATGAGATGTTGAGGAGTAGACATACTCAAGACATATATTTGAGGGAGAAATCATGGGATATACTGACAAATAGAGTTCGAGTGGCAAGGTAGAGAAAGGGTTTGCATTATTCCCAGTTTTCTAGTATTATCACCTCTGTGGTATTGTCTTCAGCAATTTGGGTATGTGATGGTATCCTATATACCGAGAAAAGACTGGGATAAACAATTTGCAGAAGGCTGGGAGGTGAGTTCGGTTTGGGACTTATTTAATTTGAGATGTCTGTGAAAGATGAAGTTAAATGTACTAAATAGGAAACTGGATATGAGTGTCTGGAATGCAAGTAGATGTCTGTGTAGGAGATAGAGCTTTAGAGTTGTTAGCATAGAGAGAATATTTAAAACTACTGGGAAAAAGTACAATATCCTGGTAAAGGGCTCAATACCAAACATGGAGAAACTCAGCAATGGGAGATGGTAGGGAAAAGATGCCACTGAAGGAGAAACAAACAAAAACAAAACAACGGAGAAAATATAATACAGAAAACAAGAGAAAAGAGTTATTTCAGGGAGTAGAGGTTGGTCATTAGAGTCAAACAGTTTTGAGCCATCACATAGGCTGAGAACACAGTAGTCTACATATATTCTGAATATAATAACTGGCAAGTATTATAAACCAATAGGCAGCACATTAGGGCATGCCATTCTGTTCATGTGCTTCAATTTGTTTAATAGTCAGTTGGTTATCTGCTATATTTTATTTCTCTGCCCTGTAATTCGTTGCAAGTTTTTCTCTCAAGAAAAATCAAAAACACAAAAATTGTGAAACATTTGCGATCAATGTAAAACTAGTACTATCAAAAGATCCGTCCCTGAATAATGAGTCGAAGAGTGCAAATATTTAGAATCCCTTTGAGAAGCGGCCAACTGATTGGCTTGGAGACTTAAGATTCACATTCAAGAATGATCCTGTTGGAATCAAACAAAAAAGGGCCAGCGCTTTCTGAGCTAATTGTTTAAAACTAGATTTTTGCTCCAACTGCCAGAAATTGGAAAATGGATGATGTGAGAATTTGTAATTTAAAACTTCATGAACCATGAAACTTTCTGGAGACTTTGGTCAGTCAGTTGATTTACTAGAAATGCTGAGACCACCATTATCCATAAACTGTCTATTTTCCCACCACTATGGCAATGAAAGAGAGGAGAAAAACACGCAAATTGCTCATTTATGGTTTTTTTTTTTAATGTTGCTTTCCTAAATTACTTCTAAGCTCACTGAGTCAGATTTCTATAACATCTTTAATTATGATGAAGTCTTGGCTTAAAAAAAGAAAAGTTGTTTAGTTAGAACTTCATAATTGGCAATGAAACATTTAACCAAAGTGCCAGCTCTCATATTTGTTATGTTGTTCTTATTTGGAGTATGGGAACAGCATTATAGAGACTTGCAGAATTTGATATTGGAAACTTGAAATGTTAGTATTGAGATTTGTAAAATAATTCCGAACAAAACCAAGCATTATGCATAACTTAAAAACATTATAAAATATGTAAAAATTTTGAATGTATTTGGATAATACAACAATCATAAAGTGGAAGATCAATGGATTATACAGGTTCTGTTTTTTAACGGGAGAGACAATGTGATCTGTGATGGAAAATCAGCTGTTTGTGAAGCATCAGATGTTAATAACTTTCAAGTATGTCAAGTAAGGGGAATCTAAGGGGACTTCTTTTGAGAAACCAAATTAACCAGCACATGGTATATGTGGCCTTAAAACATTTTCAATTCTGAATTTTTCTAATAGGAATCTTAATTAATGAGAAATTAGCATTCTCTACAATGTTCTCATAGCTAATTTTGATATAACCGGTCATTTCTTTACTTAAAAAAACACATTGTACTTTAAAAAAAATAAAGATTTAGGTTCTAGGAGAAATAATTCTGATGAGGAGTCCCATTGTTTCAATAGGGGCTGTAGTAAAATTAAAAGAACTGTTTCGGGTTTCTTGTTTCTTGTTCAAACTTTGCTCTGCAAAGATTGACCAAAACTAAGGATTCAAATGCTGTGGGTGAAAATTACTCTTTGATCTCGTTCAATCTTTTGTGATCAAAGATGCTATAACTTCCTTATAATTCTTGTTATTTAAGCAGCATGCTTTTCCCCATTCCAAGATAATTCACACCATCCTGATTTCTGAAACTTTAATCTTTTTCCCTAAAAGAGTCATGTTAATATTCTGATGACTTGGTCTTTGCTACAAATGATTAGGGATGAATTCGAGATTCAAAGTAACTTGTGACACTTATTCTCCTCTTCTCTCCCTCCTTCATTTTTTCCCTTCCCTCCCCCTACCCCCAACCTGTTCCTTCTTACTGTTTTAAACAGAGAACAGAACCCATAAGCCTACACCTGGATCAGTTTATGAGGAGACACATCAGTGTTTCTAATTACATATTGATAGTAAATGCAGAGTAGATTGTTTAAAAAAAAAAAAAGATTACGACACACATCATTCGTCTCAGAGGACTGGCAATGTTGCATTGTGTTTAGTCTTGTTTTAAATAAAGGGTGATGAAATTAATATTCTTTCTCTAAAAAATAACTAGTTTATTTTACTCTTGGTCTTTTTTTTTAAATGTTTATCTATTTTGAGAGAGAGAGCAAGCAAGCGATGGGCAGAGAGAGAGAATCCCAAGCAGTCTCTGCTCTGTCAGCACAGAGTCCAACATGGGGCTTGAACTCACAAACTGTGAGATCATGACTTGAGTCCAAATCAAGAGTCTGACACTTAACCAACTGAACCACCCAGGCAACCCAACTTCTAGTCTTTCTTAAAGTGTATTTCCTCTGCACATAGTGTCATAAGTTGCTGATACAGGAGACCTTTCACAAGAGGTGACATCTTTAGTCTTGTGGTTTTTAAAAAAAAAATTAATATGTTTTTATTTATTTTTGAGAGAGAGAGACAGAGGCAGAGCATGGGGGATGGGGGGGCAGAGAGAGTGGGTGACACAGAATCCGAAGCAGGCTCTAGGTTGTCAGCACAGAGCCTGACGTGGGGCTCGAACTCACGGACTGTGAGATCATGACCTGAGCTGAAGTTGGACACCCAACCGACTGACCCACCCAGGTGCCCCAGTCTTGTATTTATCAAGGTACAGAATTTTAGGCAGATCCTCTTATCCCCTTTATGAAAGGCCTTATCCCCTTCAAAGCCTAAGGGCTGTTCTGGAAATAATCTGATTGTAAAGGTAAATTCAAATATGGTCAAGAATAGCAGTTATTTCAAGTTTACACTAAATAAGGGTTTGTAATCTTGGTTTTGTTTTGTTTTTATTTTTATTTTTGTTTTTTTGTTTTGTTTTTGAAAACCCAGGTTTTATATTTTGGAGAGTAATTCATGTTTAACAGTTAAGAGTTAGTGGTTATATTCTTCTCCCTTTTGTCTCATATGAAAGTTCACTGTAATGCTCAGAGTTTCTAGATACGTGATAAATCTTCAATATGCTTAATTCCTTCCTTGCACACTTTTTAAGTCTATTTTTTTTGTTATGCTCTCTTAACGGTTTGTTGGTAGTTCCTGAATTTATTTAATTATTCATCTTTTAATCAATGTGACCTCTTATATAATGCAAATATAAAACTTTCTTGTCATCTACTTGGACTTTAAAATTTTCAAAAAGATTAAAATAACAGATCTTATATGTACAATAGATATGTGTAAAATCTGATATTGTGAATTATAATAGATATAATTTTATCTTAAAGGAAATTGATAACTTTTAAAATATGTCATTTTATGTCATATCCTTATGTAGAAAACACAGAAAATGATTCCTAGGTGTTGGTAATTAAAAACCAGTAATTAAGAATCATTAAAACCATTCCTGATCTTGAAAAAGTCATGAATGTTAAGTATGATAATTTACTTTATCTTGAATTATAACGAACTTTTGACATACATGGATTTAATAGTTTTTTTTTAATTTTTTTAACGTTTTATTTATTTTTGAGACAGAGAGAGACAGAGCATGAATGGGGGAGGGTCAGAGAGAGAGGGAGACACAGAATCTGAAACAGGCTCTAGGCTCTGAGCTGTCAGCCCAGAGCCCAATGCGGGGCTCGAACTCACGGACCGCGAGATCATGACCTGAGCCGAATTCAGACGCCCAACCGACTGAGCTACCCAGGCGCCCCTGGATTTAATAGTTTTAAGTTCACATTTCTTATAAACTAAAATGACTGACATTAAAAGACAATTTTTTTTTTTAATTTTTTTTTTCAATGTTTTTTATTTATTTTTGGGACAGAGAGAGACAGAGCATGAACGGGGGAGGGGCAGAGAGAGAGGGAGACACAGAATCGGAAACAGGCTCCAGGCTCCGAGCCATCAGCCCAGAGCCTGACGCGGGGCTCGAACTCACGGACCGCGAGATCGTGACCTGGCTGAAGTCGGACGCTCAACCGACTGCGCCACCCAGGCGCCCCAAAAGACAATTTTATAATAAAACCAAAAATCATTGTAAAAGACAAAAATCAGATGTTTATTCTCAGAGATTTATTGCTTAACAATCTGCACAAATAATGATCGATATTTTGGTAAAATACAATCATACATTAGATATCCTGCTAATACTGACTTTTAAAATAGATTCTGACATGGCTACCTTGATGAAAGATACATATATATATAGAGAGAGGTAGGTAGATAGATTGATAGATAAATAAATACATATACAAATATTATAATTTCTAAAACAGTGATTACTAACTTGCAATGAAGTCAAAATGAATGAAAAAAAATTAAAAATAATAGTACAGGTATTAAATCATGTAAAACCCAGCTCTTTGAAAAGACCCATGACCAAAACAAACTACTTGTTCATCAGTTATGAAAGAAATGAGAAACCTTAGGAATGAGAAGAAAAACATAATTTCCAAATACAGAAAAGCTCAAAAGAATTAGAAGAGGTTATCTCAGAGAAATCTGTTTTGTACTGGAGAAGAAATGGATGGTTGCCTAGCAAAGCAAAAGACACGCAGAACTGGTAGAAATATGGAACACGTCAGTAAATAGGTCAATGTGGAAGATAATGATTCATGATCAGTTAGAAAAAAAAAAAAAGGACTAGGTAGGTTCACTGCTGAGTTTACCTAACTTTACGTAACTGAGAAAGTTATGTACATGCCTACACATAATCCATGTGTATTTTTTGTGTTCATGTTGTGTATGGTTATTGCAACAATAGAACCACGGAATGAATCATACCAGTAAAGTCTTTGGAGAGGGATTATGTGACAGGAAGGAGAGAAGAGAAATAAACACCTTAACACATAAAAGATCAGGTAATTTCAGATGGTAATAAAATAAGTGCCAAGCAAGCATCAAAGAGAGAGGAAAAGGTAACACAACATTTTAAAAAAATGTGGCTTTTAATGGCATGTGCTTATTTAAAATAATTTTTATGTGAGACGTATGTGAACAAATGGAAGAGGAAAGAATAAAGGCAAGAAGGGAGGAAAGAAAGGAGTAAACAAAAACATGATTGGAGCAGCATATTTTTTCCCAGGTTACAGCCCACAAACGATTTTCTCTTTTATGGTGGCAAGAGAGCATAGTAAAAGATCTATTGTTTTTAAAGTGATCTCCAGATGTGAAAAGTCTGAGATTCACTTGTATGTTTGAGCTAGTCACATATTCCCTTTGAGCAGGGCTTGTAGAGGGCTTCCCTCACTTGTAGAAAAGAGTATTGGAGGTCATCTAAGTCCTTTGCCTTTTCTAACATTTTCTGATTTTCACTCTTGTCTCACATTTCGCCACAGATGGGCAGTGGGAAGGAAAATGTATGATTGGTGCATGTCACCATAACATCAACCTTGTAGCTCTAGTGACATGGCCTCTTATCTGACCTTCTGGCTTTCATCCTTTTAAAATTTTGATCTCTTTAAATCTTCACTGACAATCATGGACAATCTCATCAAAAGACCAGTGTCATTCAAAGCCATATATGAACAACTCAATGCTAATATCCTCCTCAATGGGGAAAAATGAGAGCTTTCCCCCTAAGGTCAGGAATGAGACAGGGATGTCCACTCTTGCCACTGTTATTCAACATAGTATTGGAAGTCTTAGCCTCTGCTATCAGACAACACAAAGAAATAAAAGGAATCCAAGTTGGCCAGGAGGTCAAACTTTCACTCTGCACAGATGACATGATACTCTATATGGAAAACCCAAAAGATTCCACCAAAAAAACTGCTAGAATTGATTCATGAATTCAGCAAAGTTGCAGGATATAAAATCAACGCACAGAAATCGGTTGCATTCCTATACACCAACAATGAAGCAACAGAGAAATCAAGGAATCGATCCCATTTACAGTTGCACCAAAAACCATAAAATACCTAAGAACAAATCTAACCAAAAAGGTGAAAAATCTATACACTGAAAACTACAGAAAACTTATGAAAGAAATTGAAGAAGACACAAAAAAATGGGAAAAGATTCCATGCTCCTGGATAGGAAGAACAAATATTGTTAAGATGTCAATACTACCCAAAGAAATCTACATATTCAATGCAATCCCTATCAAAGTAACACCAGCATTCTTCACAGAGCTAGAACAAATAATTCTAAAATTTGTATGAAACCAGAAAAGACCCCGAATAGCCAGTGATCTTGAAAAAGAAAACCAAAGCAGGAAGCATCACAATCCCAGACTTCAAGCTACACTACAAAGCTGCAGTCATCCAGACAGTATGGTACTGGCGCAAGAACAGACACTCAGATCAATGGAACAGAATAGAGAACCCAGAAATGGACCCACAAACGTGTGGCCAACTAATCTTTGACAAAGCATAAAAGAATATCCAATGGAATAAAGACAGTCTCTTCAGCAAGTGGTGCTGGGAAAACTGGAGAGCGACATGCAGGAGAATGAACCTGGACCAGTTTCTTACACCATACACAAAAATAAACTCAAAATGGATGAAAGACCTCAATGTAAGACAGGAAGCCATCAAAATCCTCGAAGAGAAAGCAGGCAAAAACCTCTTTGATCTTGGCCACAGCAACTTCTTGCTCAACATGTCTCTTGAGGCAAGGTAAACAAAAGCCAAAATGAACTACTGGGACTTCATCAAAATAAAAAGCTTCTGCACAGTGAAGAAAACAATCAGAGAAACTAAAAGGCAACTGACAGAATGGGAGAAGATATTTGCAAATGACATATCAGATAAAGGGTTACTATCCAAAATCTATAAAGAACTTCTCAAACTCAACACCCAAAACACAATCCAGTGAAGAAATGGACAAAAGACACGAATAGACACTTCTCCAAAGAAGACATCCAGGTGGCCAACTGACACATGAAAAAATGCTCAACATCACTCATCATCAGGAAAATACAAATCAAAACCACAAAGAGATACCACCTTACACCAGTCAGAATGGCTAATATGAACAACTCAGGCAACAACAGATGTTGGCAAGGATGTGGAGAAAGAGTATCTCTTTTGCATTTTTGATGGCAATGCAAGTTGGTGCGGCCACTCTGGAAAATGGTATGGAGGTTCCTCAAATAACTAAAAATAGAACTACCCTACGACCCAGCAATTGCACTACTAGGCATTTATCCAAGGGATACAGGTGTTCTGTTTTGAAGGGACACATGCACCTTCATGTTTATAGCAGCACTATCAACAATAGCCAAAGAATGGAAAGAGCCCACATGTCCATCAATGGATGAATGGATAAAGAAGGTGTGGTATATATATACAATGGAGTATTACTTGGCAATCAAAAAGAATGAAATCTTGCCATTTGCAACCACATGGATGGAACTGGAGGGTATTATGCTAAGTGAAATTAGTCAGAGAAAGACAAAAATCATATGACTTCACTCATATGAGAACTTTAAGAGACAAAACAGAGGGGCGCCTGGGTGGCTCAGTAGGTTAAGCATCCGACTTTGGCTCAGGTCTTGATCTCACAGTCCATGAGTTTGAGCCCTGTGTTGGACTCTGTGCTGACAGCTCAGAGCCTGGAGCCTGCTTCAGATTCTGTGTCTCCCTCTCTCTGACCTTCCCCTATTCATGCTCTGTCTCTGTCTAAAAAATAAACATTAATTTTTTTTTAAATAGACAAAACAGATGAACATAAGGGAAGGGAAACAAAAATAATATAAAAACAGGGAGGGGGCAAAACAGAAGAGACCCAGAAATATGGAGAACAAACTGAGGGTTACAGGAGAGGTTGTGGGAGGGGGGACGGGATAAATGGGTAAGGGGCACTAAGGAATCTACTCCTGAAATCATTGTTGCACTATATGCTAACTAATTTGGATGTAAATTTTAAAAAATTTAAAAATTAAAAAAAAGACCAGTGTTATTCAAAACTAAAATAATGTCTAAAATCAGCCTTCAGAATTTCTTAAATTGAAGCATACCTTTAAAGCCATGTTGTATTATAGATTATAATTTGTGACAGACAAGTCACTTATAAAATAAATTTATTATCTTAGAAGATAGAAAAAGATATTTTTTCACGTGGGAATCCCTGGAGAAGAAAAATCTCTGGCCTAAAAATTGTGAATTATACAAATATCATACTAATGCATTTTGATTTGAGCATACAAAAAAATTCATTTCATTTTAGAGAAAATACCAATGATGAAATAAGCATAGCAAAAGAAAACTAAGAAAAAAATAACTTATGAATTCTTTTTATTTAAAAATTAAGAGTTTAACATGAATAGTAGTTTGATTCTGTCTCCTGAGAGCTAATAGTGTAATAAAAAATTTAGACACAATGAACTTTCCCCAGAATCTTGTACACTGTCTTTTCCCTTCACAACTGATCTTTCAATTGAGAAGATTGGTCTAATTGCCACTTGATTGAGGGCAAAGTCTTGGATAATCCACTGATTTTAATGTTAATAGCAGAAGTACTTTTATTTCCTCATTTCTGTGAAGTTTAATATAATAATTATACATCTGAATATTTTTTTCTTAATAGCTAGTGTTGTAAAATCCTCATTATATGGCAGACATTGATCTAAGAACTTTACCTGTGTTCATTAATTCTTCTACAACTGTATGGATTATTACCTATTTTACAGATGAGGAAACTGAATCACAGAAAAGTGAAATAACTTGCTAGTAAATTACAGAGCTGGAATTAATATCCAGCCAGAACCAGGCTTAATCTTCTAGTTTCTCTTGTGAAAATGATGCTGACATTCCATATGTTCTTTTGTGTTTTTTTTTTATTTTAAAATTTTTAGTCTTTATTTGAGAGAGAGAGAGAGAGAGAGAGAGAGAGAGAGAGAGAGAGAGAGAAAATGAGTAGGGGGGGGAGGAGCAGAGAGAAGGAGACACAGAATCTGAAGCAGGTCTGAAGCAGGTTTCAGGCTCTGAGCTGTCAGCACTAATTTCAATGCAGGGCTCAGACCCATGAACCATGTTATCATGACCCCAGCCCAAGTCGGATGCTCAACCGACTAAGCCACCCAGGTGACCCGTCCATACGTTTTTTAAATACATGTGAATTTCTCTAAAAAATGGCTACAACACTTATATTCACATGTTCACTGATATGTAGAATCATCATTTAATATCTTAATATGTTTCTCAACTAACTTAGAGTCAGAATTGTGTTTTTTTCCCCCCAAAGTATTTAAGGCATTAGAATACATAATGTTAAAAAGTGGGAGTCTGGGGGCGCCTGGGTGGCTCAGTCGGTTGAACGTCCGACTTCAGCTCAGGTCACGATCTCACGGTCCGTGAGTTCAAGCCCCGCGTCAGGCTCTGGGCTGATGGCTCAGAGCCTGGAGCCTGCTTCCGATTCTGTGTCTCCCTCTCTCTCTGCCCCTCCCCCGTTCATGCTCTGTCTCTCTCTGTCTCAAAAATAAATAAAAACATTAAAAAAAATTAAAAAAAGTGGGAGTCTGGAACAAGAGACAGAGAGTCAAGAGCTGCTTCTAGATCATATGTAAGAATTCTGTTAGGATTCGAAAAATTCCCCAAAATTTTCAACACCAACAGATAAATTTAGATCTCAATTCACTAAATGTTTGAATACAGCCTTTTTAACAAGCCATTTTTAGGTTGAGTGGCTGAATAAAGTAAGACTAGATCTTATTATTTAACTAGATCTTTTTTTTTTCCTGCTAAAGGTTTTTAACATCTCTCACTTTATCAGCAACATACCCTTTCATGGATGAATTGTGTAGACCACAATTAACCATGAATAAAAATGATCAATATTGTCATTTTGCATTTATAAAGCACATTTTCCTTGAGTGTATGCATATATATGACATGCGTGTCATAATGCAGAGGTAATGCCTAAAGGGAAAATAAATTAGCTATGACTTTCAAAAGAGTCTTCATAGCTTATAAGGTAAGGAGAAAAAAAGTTTAATCCAGCAGAATTCCCATTAAGGACAGAAATATCATTTAAGAGAAAACCTTGAGGTACTCTTGTGATATGGCAGCTATAGGGACAGTTGATTTGGAGTTTCCTGTGACAGTTCTGAGAGAAGGGCTAAGGTAATAGAAGAGGGATAAAGGAGTCAGAGAATGTGCAACGTGTTTGAAGGCAAAGAGGACAGTACCCCTGCTCCCAGGTGGAATTGGCCAGTGTCATTTGGGAGTGCACTGGGGAGGAAATAAAAGCAGTCAGAAGACAGACATAAGTGAGTATAAAATTTAGCAGATGCAGTAAATTAGGACAAGTTGATTTGCAAAAACACAAACTCTAATGGTTCTCTAGAAAGGACATGAAGAAAAGGAAGGATTCAAGATTCTCTCATTACAGATTGGACATAGGAATCTTCTTATGAAAGAATATGTGTTCTATTTATACTTGTAGAGAAAGAATGATTGTATAGGACTAGTGAACTGGGGAACAACTGGGTGAAATTATCCACTATCACTTTGTCTTTAATTACAACTTTATATTTGATGAAAAATATTGCACCCAAACTAACCAGTTTGGTGAAGTTCAGTTAGAACTGATCATTTGTATGCTTTACAGTTTTAACATCATATTGTGATTTTTAAGTACTTACATTGACAATGAGACTTTAAAAGTGTTAGACAAATGACCTGGCCTGGCCTCTGCCCCACTCTGAACTCACCTAGTACCCTTCTCCCCACTGATCACCTTTTCTCCAAACTGGTTCCTAGGACAATTCAAACCAATTCCTACCCCCATGGATACATTCCTTTTTTTTTTTTTTTTTTAAGTTTTCATTTAAATTCCAGTTAGTTAACATACAATGTAATATTAGTTTCAGGTTTACAATATAGTGATTCAACCTTGCCATATATCACCCAGTATTCCTCACAAGTGCCCTCCTTAATACCCATCATCTGTTTAACCCAATCCCCCAAACACCTCCTTCTAGTACCCATCAGTTCTCTATAGTTAAGAGTCTGTTTCTTGGTTTGCCTCTCTCTTTTCTCTCTCACTCTTTTTCCCCCCTTTGCTCTTTTGCTTTGTTTCTGAAGTTCCACATATGATTGAAATGGTGTTTTTCTTTATCTGGTAAACTTATTTTATTTAGCATAATACTCTCTAGCTCCATCCATGTCATTACAAATGGCAAGATTTCATTCCTTTTACTGCTAAGTAATATTCCATCGTATATATTTACACACCACATCTTTATTCACGCATCAGTCAATGGACACTTAATGGAGCAACATAAAAAAAAAAGGAAGGGATCAGTCCCATTTACAATTGCACCAAAACCATAAGATACCTCCTAGGAATAAACCTAACCAAAGAGGAAAAAGACCTGTACTCCAAAAACTATATAACACTGATGAAAGAAATTGAAGATGACACAAAGAAATGGAAAGACATTCCCTGCTCAGGGATTAGAAGAACAAATATTGTTAAAATGTCTATACTACCCAAAGCAATCTACACATTTAATGCAATACCTTTTATAACACCAAGAGCATTTTTCACAGAGCTAGAACGAACAATGCTAAAATTTGTATGGAACCATAAAAGACCTTGCATAGCCAAAGCACCCTTAAAAAAGACAAGCAAAGCTGGAGGCATCACAACTCTGGACCACATTCTTCTAGTGTACCTTTTTCCTGGAAAGCCCAAATCCTACCTTCTCAGAGAGACCTCCCCTGATAAACCAATCTAAAATAGAGCAACCTTCTGGCTTGGACTTTATTACATGACTTTATTTTACCACCATTTGAAATTACCTTGATTTTCCATGTGTTAACTTGCTTATTGCTTGTTGCCCATGGCACAGGACCCTAAACCTAAACAGTTTGGTGCTGTATCCTCAGGACCTGAAATTATGAAGACATAAATGTGAAATGCATAGATTGAAGAGGTCATATACTAACAGAGGAAATAAATTTAAAATATACATGTACAAAGTAATTTATATATAAAGGCAAATGAAAATTGTGTGTATAATCATTATAGTTATGTTTAAACCATGACATGCTTCAAAGTTTCTTCAGAACTGCTAAAAGTAAGTGACAGTTAGGTCATGTATATTTGTCATGTTTTCCGAATTAGAGAAGGCTGGAGTAGTCCTATTTAACATCTGTTTGTGGTAGGCAGAATAAGCCCCTGAAATGTCTGTGCCCTAGTCACTGCAACCTATGAATATGTTATGTTTTATGTCAGAACAGACTTTGCCAATACAATTAAGGTTACATACCTTAAAGTAGGGAGATTATTCTGGATTATCTGGTTGGGTCCAACTCAATCACATGAGCCTTGAAAGGAGATCATATTCTCTGGCTGGAGTCAGAGATGTGGTAGAAGAGAAGGCAGGGAAGATGCTGCAGAAACAGAAGGCAGAGAGATTCCGAGTAAGGATGTGATGCACCCTTGCTAGTTTTGAGACACAGGGGGCCAACCGCAAGGACCGGAGAAAGAAATCTAGGAAAGAAAGGCAACATGTAGGTAGTAGTCAGCAAGAAAACAGGGACCTTTTTCCTACAAGTGCAAAGATCTAAATTCTGCTAACAGTCTAAATGAACTTTGAAGTGCCTCTAAGATGTGCCTGTAGACAGGAATACAGTCCTGCCAACACTTGAATTTGGTTCTTGGGACCTGGCCCATAGGGAGAAGCTGAGGCACACTGTGCTCATACTTGGGACCCATGGAAACCATGAGATAATGAATGGATGTTATGTAGGCCATTAAGTCTGTGATAATTTGTTATGGCAACAGAAAACTAATATAATAATAATTATAAGAATAACAAGGAAAATGGAAATTTCTGTATATTAGGAACTTTGCTAAGGATTTTATGAGCATTTCGCTTAATTTTTATTCATGAAGGAATGTATTTGGCCCGTTTTGAGAAGTTGGTTTAACCCAAACCACTTGTCTTTGAGAACCACACCTCCTTACTCACACATAGGAGTGGACCTTTGGCAAGGATGTTAGTATTTTGTGATCCTCTTCCTTTTGCCTAAGAGAATCAAAGGTGAACACTTGACTTAAAATGGCTTAAATAGATTATAGCCTCTTGATTTGAAGTTGAGTTGAGAGATTTTACTTTCTTGAACAAAGGGGTATGTAAAATCAGTAATTGTGGAGTGGCCTTTACATGGAATGGAAAGATAAAATAATGAAAATGGACAGAAAAAAATAGTTACCAGAGATTATTGGCCCAGAGGGCTATGTGTGTAAGGTTGGGGGCGTGGGGAGAGAGATTTAAAAAGTATCTTCTTAGGTTTTAGACGGCTTTCCTGCTTGTCTCGGTTGCCTCTTGAGGCCCAGCTGTATTTCTGGACTGCCGTTTCATTATGGAAAATTTCTCCATTTAGCTTAAACTAGCTTGAGTGGAGTTTTGCTACTCCCAACCAAGAGAATTAAGTTAATTAAGGCAGGCAGTATGATTAAACTTTCATTTAAAGAGATGCTGTATTCATTAAGGTAGGTTAAAATGATGTAACGAACAGGCTGACTGAAATTCAAAGACAGTACACCTAAGTAAAAGTCAAGGAGATGGTTTCTGTCAGCAGGAGACTCTAGTGGGAATTCAAGGAACCACTGGGCTTCTTTCAGTTTGTTGTTCCACCATCCCTTAGAGTCTTTATTGTTATTTGCATCCAGTTTGTATTTCAGAAAGGGAATGGAGGAGACACATTGGTTTCTTAAAATACTTAGTCCCAAAGTCTCATCTGTTTCTTTTCTGTTCATGTTGCATTGGCAAGAACCGGTTATATGGCCATAACTTACTGCAAGAAAGGTTGAGAGATAATAGTCTAGCCAGGAGCCTAGGAGAAGTAAAAGTAGTTGTGATGAGCAGCTAGTGGCCTCTGGCAACAGATGTTTAGTAACTTGTTCAGTATTACACAACTGTTATTGGCAGAAGGGGGGATTGGAACAGATCTCTGAATCAGGAAATGTAACCATTTTTCTCTAGTCCAGTTTGGCTTTACCAGATGCCTTCCATCTGTTTAATTAGATGATTTAAAGTTCCACTAAGCCTGTTAGCTGGCCAGTTCACATGTCTGTCCTTGTCAATTTACTTTTAATTGAGATAATATCACAAAGAAAAAATTCAGTACTTGGTGTATTAGGAGAGGGTCAGTGACAAATTACAAAAGAACAGGTAAGACCTCAGATTACTCATCGCAAAGCATAGAAATATGACTACCAGCTGGACTATTTAATGACATGTTACCCACACACACACAAAAACTGAAACCCTTTAACTTCTTTCCTATGAGTTTCTGATAGTTTAATGACATGAAATCATTTGTTTTCACTCTATTAGTATGAAACAAGTAAGTGGTAATAGGTAATCAAATTCATTTCAATTGGCCTAATATATGAAAAGACTGAATATATTCTAGTATTCTTGATTTTTTCCTGTTGTTTTCTAAGGTTTTTTGGTGATGTACGGCTGGGGTAACCAGAATCAGGGTCTGGCACTGAGCCTGTAGGTATGGGGCTTGGGTTGAGTGCATGGTGAGACTAGGCGTGGCTGTGTAGATGGTCGAAGTTTACGTACACAGGCATTCTTTTGGTAGTGGGGTGGATTGCACAGTCTACAAGTTAGTCATATTTATTGTTGAGGTGAAATAATAGCCAAAAGAGTTCCAGGATGAAGAAATGGAGTCGGAAGAAAAGAATCATGGGTAATTGACGTAAGTATACTAGAGCTGTTTCCACCTGTTCACACCAGCAGCTAGTGTGCGTCTCTTCCAATTGTGCATTCAGTGTGATATGTTGGTAGCTGGAACATGGCCACAATAAGAATATTTACAGAAGTTTGTGTATGCTCCCCCTCCACCCTTGGAGAAGCTGATTGTTGAACATTTACTTGCTATGATTAGTCAGGGTTCTCCAGAGAAACAGAACTAATATGGCAGAGAAGGAGACCTAAAGGGACTTATGAGAGATTGGCTCACATAAGTCCCATGATCTTCCATCTGCAAGTTGGAGGCCTGGAAAAGTCTGTGAGGTAATTCTAGTCCAATCTCAAAGTTTTAAGAACCCAGAGTGCCAATGTCTGAGGAGAAGATAATGTCCCAGAGAGCAATTTGCCCTTCCTCTGCCTTTTTGTTCTATTCAGGATCTCCATGGATTGGATAGTGCCCATCCAAATTAAACGAAGGTAATCCTCTTTGCTCATTCAACCAATTCAGATGTTAATCTCTTCTGGAAACATCCTCACAGACACAACTAGAAATAATGTTTTACCAGCTATCTAGGCATCCCTTAGCACCAACTGACACATAAAATTAACCACCACACCTGCACACACCTGGTAATATCTATAATCAAGATAGACAAACATGATTATCTAAGAAGGTCCCCCCCCGCCCCCGCCAGGTGATAGTTACTATCTGGGCCAGGGTTTAGAGGAACACTTGCTGATATTAGGGTAGGAGCCTGAGAAAAGCAAGTGTCAGTTAATGGGCTAGTAGAATGGAGAATTGACAATCAGTATGGCAATCATAACCACTGGGGAATATGAGATGACTTGAGAACCCCATGCTCAGAATGGAGCACCAGAGCATATATGGTAGAGTGGAAACTAATACATATGGGCAAACTCTATGGGAGTCTCAGGGCTTGTGATATTCCATTACCCCAGGGGAACGATGATTTGATAATAAATTCTGTCTTACGTACTATTTAGAAATTGTTTGGAGAAAGTAAACCTACCTGTACATGATGGCATGAAAGGAAAGTATTACCCTAACTACAGTGTTGGCTAGGAAATTTTCTATGAGTTGAGTCAGCATCATTCCCACTAATTTGGGGAGCCATTCCATGATACACAGATATACCTTGCCATTTGCCAAGTTAAAGCTATCAGCCCTGTCTTTTGTTCTCTTTCCATTTTTCCCCCATAGGTGATTAATACATCTGTTCACCTTTCAATATATAAATCCTGAGTGAAACCTGAATTACTTCATGGATAAAATAGTACCTCTAAGCTAGAGTTAAATCTCTTTTAAAAAATGTAAATGTTTTATTTATTTTTGAGAGGGAGAGGGAGACACAGTATGAGTGGGGAGGGGCAAAGACAGAGAGGGGGACACAGAATCCGAAGCAGGCTCCAGGCTCTGTGCTGTCAGCACAGAACCAGACAGGGGTTTAAACTCGTGAACTGCAAGATCATGACCTGAGCCAAAGTCCAACATCTAACTGAGTCACCCAGGCGCCCCTCTCCTGCCTCTTAAGAACCAGATTGGTGGAGGAATAATGCATAGGCATAAAAATTGATTTGATAGTCATATTTTTGGTGATAGCAATCACGACTAGCTGGGAATATATATAGGATGTGAAAAACTTCATTAAAATTATAGTAGACATGGTTATGTGGGAAGGCTGTACCAAAGGGATTGGTCTTTATGCAATTAAATAATTACTTTGTGTGCTAGTCTATTGACAGAGTTTGTTGGGAACTAGTCTGGGTTACAGTAAAAATAAGGTTTTCTTCCTGATGCATTATTTAAAAAGAGAGAGAGAGGCGCCTGGGTGGCTCACTTGGTTAAAGTGTCTGACTTCAGCGTAGGTCGTGATCTTGCAGTCCCTGGGTTTAAGCCTCATGTCAGGCTCTACGCTGACAGCTCAGAGCCTGGAGCCTGCTTTAGATTCTGTGTGTGTGTGTATCTCTCTCTCTCTCTGCCCCTCCCCCAACTTGCACTCTCTCTTGCCCATGTGCTCTCCCTCTCTCTGAAATAGTAAATGAATAAACTTTTAGAAAAGAGACAGAGAGCATCTGATGGTAGGTAACCTGGAGGAGTTAGAAAATACTTTGTCAGCTTGATGAATGTATCTCAACATCAGAATACTTATTTTCTCTTTCACTGGGAGAAATCATTATCAAAAGCTAAAAGTATTTTCGAAAAATCCTACCCCCAGCATCAGGTCAGGGACCTTTTGAACTGTCACCCAGGTGTCTTAGTTTCTGCTAGATACAGAAGTATCAGGCCTGAAAACTGTACTTGAGCCCTCTAGGCCAAACGAAACCAAAACAAGGCATTGACGAGCAGAATGTGGAAGTACTTTCAAGTGGGCATTTTGGTGAGTGGAGAACTGAAGGGCAGGTCTAGCTAACTTAACTTGTTCTTTCTTCCTTCTTTTCTCTCTCTCTTTCCCCTCCTCCCTCCTTCCCTTCCTCCTTCCTTCCTTCCCTCCCTCCCTCCCTCTCCCTCTGCTTCCCTTCCTCTCTCTCTTTCTTTCTCACCTTCCAGAATGCTAGGGGGAAGAGTGCCTTCAAAACCTGAAAAATCTATGGAATCTGGAAAAAAGGTCAAAATTTTTTATCAATTTCAAGCTCAAGCTTTTCTAAGTAAATTGCTCTATCTGTGATTAGAGTATGATTGTTCCCCATCTCCCCACTTCTTTTAGTTATTAAAGCTGACCCCAAAAGACGGGGAGGCAGAAACTGAAGGTAAGAGAAGGTAAAACAATATTCCCTAGAAGGGCACATAGAAATGACACTGGCTGAGGTTCAAACCTGCTAGTGCCAATGAAAATATAACAAAACAGATGTAAGTTTCAATAGTAATGTTACATGCTTTCAGATAACCTCTGGGAGATGCTTGAGGCATGCCACCATGATTAGCTGTCATGGACCCGGCAGTGAAGCAGTATGGTGACAGGGAGGAAACTGGCCTCAGATAGCAATGTTAGTTCTTTGGCTCTATTCTGTTTTTCTTTCTTCTCTTCGCACCTCTCCCTCTCCCTCCCCCTGCATTGACCTCCCCTCTCTTCTTCTGTCTCCCTTTCCCTGTCTTTTTGTCTTTCTCTTATTCCCTTTTGCTCTCTTTCTTTCTCTTTTCCTCCCGCCTGCCCTTTCTTTCTGCTAGGGTTCTGAAATATAACCATATCTAGGTAATGGTATCATTTAATTGGAATTTCCTTAATGGATAATACCAGCATTCAGTAGGTAGATTCTGCCACATTTATTTACTAAGATTTGGAAAGAGTTCAGAAAGGTAGACACTTCTGATTGCAATGAATTCTGATATTTTTTGAGTTCTAGTTCGACTTTGTCAGCAGCAGCATTAATGCCTGGATAGCCTTCCTTTTAATATTCTGTGTCCTGACACAAAAGAAAACAGATAGGCTAATCACTGTTTCCTATTTCTCTTTCATCAAGGGTGGTACCTAAAGTATTCCCTGCATCAAAGCCTAAAACCTGATTTGGGAACCTCCTCAATATGTTCAGATTGGAAGGAAAAAAAAATGTATGGAATACACATATCCACACCCCGCCTATGTGTGTGTTTATATGTAGATATATATTATGAATTTATATGCATTGTGATATATATATATATATGGTGTAATATATTTTCCTTATAGATAGTTGTGCAGGAAAAAGAATCAGGCAAAATAAAGTAAAATTGCATTACAGTGAATGAACATCTTATACTCTGAATTCATGATGCCTTGATCTCTACTTGGGAACCAGTGGCAAGTGCTGGAGTCAAGTGACTTTTAGCAGACAACGAATGGCTAGTGAGGGCAAACAAAGAAGCAAATAAAGTCCCCTACTATTTACTACCAACAGAATAGCCTTATGCAATTTATTAATCTCAGTTTTATTAGTTTTAATTTGGAGATAATGAATTTTCTTGAAGTATCTTATTTAAATAACATGATGTTTTTAATAGAATGCTAAAAAGGAACCGCAAAGCTGTGATAGGTGCTCGCTTATTCATGGTGTATAGTTTTAAGATGTCTCCACATAGGTATCAATTATCTACATTTCTGTGAAATATATGGTCATCAGTATCTAAGCATTTGGTGAGCACTAACCCTGAAAAACATACACCATCACTGACTAGACCTGACTTACTAATTACAGAAATTACAAACATTTTGGGGGTCAGTGACTACTAAAGAAAGAAGCTTTTGAGGATTACACCTGAACACTAAAGGATTCAATGACTTACCTCACATTTGTGACAAGAAGGTCTGGTTGCATCTAAGAAAGGAGATGCTGCATTGAAGATCTGCAGATCTTTTTGAATTTGAGAATGGATAGCTGATGCTGATGAACATTCAAAGTACTAGATCATTTCTTTTGAACGCTTTGGTTTTGTCTTCCCTGGACCTTGCTGACTCATTATTATTACAGATGATAGTTTTGAGAAGATAGAGCAATTGATCTTCATCAAGATAAGTCTGGGAAACGAATTCCATTAGATTTTGGTGATTGTGATCAGTCTAAGATTGAGACTCAACTCTTTACTTGTAAATTTGAATTATTGACCCTTACATGGGCCATTATAAATAGATTTTAGAAATTTAAGAATTGGGCTGCCTTTGGGGAATAAACTTATAATAATTCACTTGTATATACTATCATTGTCCATTCAGAATTCAGGTTCGGTGATGAAGGGTTATAAAAGCAACTTTCATTTCAATATTCATTATAGACCATATCTTAGCGAACAAGATTCATATGACATTTTATTTGTCTCATTAGCTGGAAAATGCTATCAAGTTATATGTATTTCCACAATAAGCAGTATACTTACTTGAGTTTGCATATTGGCATAATTATTTCTTTGCCCTTTATGCCTCAGTTTCTTCAGATGTATAAGGAAGAAACTGTAGCTAGATCAGAGTTTCTGAGAGGATTAGCATAGTGTGTAGCTCGTATAAATGTTACTGACTTTTAAATTTTTTTTTTTCAACGTTTTTTATTTATTTTTGGGACAGAGAGAGACAGAGCATGAACGGGGGAGGGGCAGAGAGAGAGGGAGACACAGAATCGGAAACAGGCTCCGAGCCATCAGCCCAGAGCCTGACGCGGGGCTCGAACTCACGGACCGCTAGATCGTGACCTGGCTGAAGTCGGACGCTTAACCGACGGCGCCACCCAGGCGCCCCTTACTTTTAAAGGGTTCTAATCCCACTCTGATCAAAAGTCCTCTTATTCATTTCCAGTCTCAATTCTTCTTTAAAATTCTGACATTTAGTATCTCCCAAACTTACAGTTGTTCCATCAGGAGACAAATTGTCTTGCAATGAGCACTGATTATTGGGTTTGCCAATGTTTAAAGTCGAATTTGCACTCTGTTTTGTTTTCTATAAAAGATTTTCTTCCCTCCGACATATTTCGTAAAATACTGATTTCCCGATCTTTACATGTTCACCACAGAAATGAATTCTCTCTGCTGACTCCACTCTCTGTCACAAAGGGGCAAAAGGAAAGCTTTTATTTTTGCTCTTTTTCTCAAGGAAGAGAGATTTCTTTGGAGCCCCAAAGCAGAAAACATGCCCCCAACGGAGCTGCATCAGGACACTTTTAAGCACACCGCTTTGAATGTTCCCAGGTAGCAGCAGCTCAGGAATGTTAGCGTTTGAATATATTAAGCTTGCTATTGTGTACTACCCTAAGAAGACCCCATAAAACCAAATTTTAATCAGTGAATATTCCAATAACCATCAATAGCAAGGGTTCAAAGTAAAATGACCCGGAACCAAGACAAGAAGCATACGTGAATGAAGCTGGAAAAAAACACTTTTCTTCTTTCAGAAAAATAATAGCATGATTATGATGGTAGATGGCAACTTCTAGGTAGTGAAAGAAGTCCAGTGTTCAGTGTGGAACCGGCCAGTATAAGCTTCTTAGTGGGAAGAGTGAAAAACGTGCTTCCCTGAGGGAAAATGTGCATAGCATTGCCAGTTGTTCCCATTTTTAAAAACAGGACAAGCACACAAGAAAACAGCCAGAAGTCTATCTTTTTGTGGGAAATTTATCTTTTTATGTGAAATAGCTAGTTGTAGAGAAATTAATGGTAATAATCAGTAACGTATTAAAGAAAAACTGATGGTCCTATAGCTGTATGGATCTATGGTTCATTTCTGGTCAGCAGTTGATATGTTTATAAGCAGTAGAGAGGATTAAAGCTGTGACATTTCTCGCTTTATGAAGGCTTCATTGACCGTCACTAATTGTACTTTTAAAAAATCTTCATTGTTTAACTTGTTATGGTTAATTTGTCATGACTTACCTCCTTTATTTTAACAGATTTGTCAAGGCATAATTGATGTACAACAAACTGCACACATTTCAAGCATGTAATTTGAGAATTTTGACATGTACACAGCTATAAAATCATCACCACAATCAAGATAATGCTCCCGTGACCCCTAAAAGTTTCTTCATTTACCTTTGTGATCCTTTCCTTCTGCACCTCCTGTCCCCCATATCCCTATCCTCTGGCAACTGTTGATCTGCTTTGCTTTCTGCCCTCATGTTAAATTAATAGGCCCTTATTATCCTTTTAATATCTATAGTATCTGTAGGTATGTCACCTTCATTTTTCCTGATATTGGTAAAATGGGTCTTTTGATTTCCTTATTAGTCTAGAGAGAGACTAAACATTTTTACTGGTATTTTCAATGAACCAGATTCTAGTTGCATTGATTTTTCTCTTTTTTTTCATTTTCAATTGCATTGATTTATTCTCTTTATTATTTCTTTTTTCTTTCTGCTGACTTTGGGATTAATTTGATTTCTTTAGTTTTGTTTTTAGTATTTTAAGGTAAAAGCTAAGATAATTGATTTGAATCTCTTTTTTCCCATAGATATTTATTTAATGCTAGGAATTTTCCACTAAATAGTACTTAGCAGCATCCCACAAATTAATATGTTGTGTTATTTTCATTTAGCTCAAAATAGCTTCTAATTTCCTTCATGATCTCTTCCTTGCCACATGAGTTAAAAATGTGTTGTTTAGTCTCCAAATATTTAGGGGTTTTCCAGATGTCTTTTACTGATTTCAATTTTAATTACACTGTAGTCAAAAAACACATTTTGTCAAAATGGATCATTTTACATTTTGAGACTTTTTTTATGGTGCAGAATGTGGTCTATAATGTTTAATGGCTGTATGCACTTGAAAAGAGTGTGTGTACTGTTTTTGGTAGGTGGAGCATTCTGTAAATATCAATGAGATCCAGTTGACTGATAATGTCGTTGAAATCTTGTATGTTCGTAAAGGTTTTTTGTCCACTCTTTCTATCATTTATTGAGAGAAGGGTATTGAAGTCTCCAACTATAATTCCAGATTTGCTTTTTAATCCTTGCAGTTCTAGTTTTTGCTTCCTCCATTTCAAAGCTCTGTTGCTGGGTGCAAAAATATTTAGTGTTTTTATGTTCTTTTGATGAAATGACCCCTTTATTTTTATCAAATGACTTTCTTTATCCCTGATAATATTCTTAGCTCTGATCGACTGACCTGATACAAACACTGGGCTCTATTGGATTATTTTTATCTTGTTATAACTTTACACATTCTTATACATTTAACCGATATGTGTCTTTATAATTAAAGAGGATTTCTTATAGTTGGATCTTTCTCTTTTATCCAATCTGACAATCCTTGCCTTTTATTTGGAGATATTTAGACCACTTACTTTAATGTGATAATGATATGGTTAGAAGTTTTTGGGTTTTTTTTTTCCAGTTCAAAATATTTCTATTTATTTATTTTATTTTTTATTTTTTTATTTTTTTCAGTTGACAGTTTTTCTTTTATTACAGTTGATTCTTGAACAACATGGCTTTGAACTGCACAGGTCCACTTACATGTGGATATTTTTCTTTCTTTTTTTTTTTAGTATGAAATTTATTGTCAAATTGGTTTCCATACAACACCCAGTGTTCATCCCAACGGGTGCCCTCCTCAATACCCATCACCCACCCTCCCCTCCCTTCCACCCCCTATCAACCCTCAGTTTGTTCACAGTTTTTAAGAGTCTCTTATGTTTTCTAATCCATGAAATTAAAAATAGTATCAGTTTAAAATATAATCCACATTAGAATCATAAATAAGGTATATATCATTTTCTTCATAAGGGCCTTCAAAATCTGGTGAATATTTCACAGCTGCAACACACTAGCCAATTTGATTTCCCTGGCTCTCAGCTCTACTTCCCCAATTCAGGGAGGCTATGGGATTCCAACTGGATTGCCCTTTTTGAGTCATGGCCTGGAAAGTCTCTAAAGACAGTATGTGGCTGCAGTCTCAGGCCTTACTTTATTTATTGCTTGTGACTCAGAGATAACTCTCCTTTGTCACTTGATAATCAACATCTTTACCATTGTTTCCTACATTTTTTCTTGTTTTTTATGTGTTTTTAGGCAGGAAGATAAATGTGGCCCCTGATCCTCTAAATTGCTCAGAAGTATAAATCCCACTTAAAAAAATATATGTATGTATGTGTGTATATATGTATATATATGTGTGTGTGTGTGTGTATATATACACACACACACACACATATATATATACATAACTTTCTACATAAATGTTATTTCCTTTCAACCTGACTCTGTATATAA
Organism: Neofelis nebulosa; assembly: GCF_028018385.1. Classification (NCBI taxonomy): domain Eukaryota; kingdom Metazoa; phylum Chordata; class Mammalia; order Carnivora; family Felidae; genus Neofelis; species Neofelis nebulosa. The sequence continues at coordinate 35,902,023 of NC_080789.1, forward strand.
TTTTTGAGGCAGTGACTATTTCTTATAAATTACCTTGTATGTAGCATACAAGTATACCTGTATACTTGTAGTATACATCAGCAGATATTCTTGAACCTGAACGTTAGAGAATATTGACCGTTAAACAAATAATATTTAAATAATGCTATACCAAAATGTTAAAATCTACTTTTGTATTGGTTGTTTTATTGTTAACCTTCCCCCTAGCTAAGACAATTTTATATTATTTGACTGCAAACATGTTTTGAGAGTTTATTATTTTCAAGGCATAACTTATGATACAAAATTTCAAGTGTAATGAAGGAATTGTACTAATTGAGCCTCAGGACAGTTATATGTCATCCTTTATACATCTTTGAGAATTCACTCCTATGTGCTTTTTCAAGATTATTTTTAGTCTTTATGTAAAAAAAATGTGGTCTTATATAAGCCATTATCATCCAATTATTAGGAGGTAATTTGAGATTTATCCCTATTATTTTTCTAGGTATGATAGTTCTTTGTTTCTTTCTCCCTTATTTCCACTTTCCTTCCTTCCTTTCCACTTCCCACTCCTTCCCCACTACATGTCTTTTTAGGGTCTCTTCCAACGCTTATATTCTGTAATTCTCAGAAATCTGAGAAACTCATTATAAGACTAAAAGTTTATTTATAATTCCTGAAAAATGACTTAAAATTGGTTAATTTCCAGAAAAATAATACTGGAAAAATACTATTTTCTTCCTAGATTAAGCTAGCTTTATTTTGTAACATAAATCAAAGTATACAGTTTAATTATTTTTCATTTTTAAAAGTTTTATGACACATTCTTACCACTCCCTTATGAAATGGGTAGTTTACTGTTTCCCTTTTAAAGTGAGGAAACCAGTGGTAAGGAAGATCAGGCAAGGTTACCTCCAACACAAGAGCTCATCTTCAACTTCCTATTAAATCATACTTTTTCTGTTACAGGCAAGTGGTTATTTAAAGTCAAGGATACATCTGGTCTTTCCTTGAAAGGTAAATAAGGGAGAAATTGATAAAATTAAAGAATTGGTTGAGAAAAAAGATAAAGAAGGAAGGGATAAAGGAATTTCAAAGAACTATTGACCTACTTTCCTCCTTTTGACTGAGAAGAATTAATTCTGACTCTCAGTTAATTAGAGATGTATAGAAACCATTGACAACAACAAGGAAGGGGTTGGTCTAAGTGAATGAGAGGAGTAGACTTTGATGTCACTATGGGGCTTTAGTCATAATCTTTCAAAAGGGATTCCTCAGTTGGTAAGAGATTTATGTGTAAATAATGTTGGGAAGCCAGGTCAGGAGTGTTCTCTCTTCCTCTCTTCTTTCCATTCCCCCCAACTCTCACTCTCCCTTTTCCTCCCTCCCTCTCTCTCCCTTTCTCCCTTTCTCACTTTCTCCATTTCTTTCTTCCTTCCTTCCTTCCTTCCTTCCTTCCTTCCTTCCTTCCTTCCTTCCTTCCCTCCATATATAAAAAAAAATATGGAGCACTTATTGGAAAGTCAGTGTAAAAGATATGGGGTAATAATTGATTGCTATCATGTGCTGCATTCATAGGAGTACATGGTGACATGTTAGCAACTGATCAAATTATTTTGTAGATCATTCATGAGGAGAGCTATGTTTGGCTCCTGATTTTTATTGCTCAACTGTATGTGTCAATCACATTAATCAGAAATTTGTCAGATTTTTTTTCTTTCACTTTTCATATTATATATAATCTCTTTTAGGAGAGAAGAAAATATACTTTCTGTGAATGTCACAAGAGATAATTAGTTAATGTCAAAAGAATTAATTGGAAAGTCAATATTGTGCCATAAAAATAGACAACAGATATAACCATTATTTTCCCACTCTTAGAAGGTAACTAATGGGTTAAAATCAATCATGTTCAAATATATGATATCTAGTATTCTCCAGTGTCTTCTAGTCCTAAATCATTTATAAAGGATTTTTAACTCCATTTCAAATGTTTATGTTTTTAAATTGTATTTATATAACATCATCTTATTGTGACACCTTTTCAAGATAAAGAGCAGACTAGAGACAATTTCCTTATGTATTTAAAAAAAAACGATTGCTGGTATTAGACCAAGTAAAATAGATAACCACTTCAATACTCCATTTTTATATGGATATAGATATACTTGAAGGTATTATTCTTTATAAAACAGACCCAAATCATGTTTGCAAAAAAGAATGAATTGGAAAGCTGGATGACTTAATGTAGTCAGCCCATCTGAAATTTTTAAACCTCAAACCTCACTTTTTCTTAATAGTAAGGTTTGGGAATTATTAGCCAGACAATTGTCTCAACTCTCCATTTAATTTAGATCTATTCATGCAAACTCTCAATGTTTGAAGAATCTGTATATTTCACTTAGAAGTAGAATACATTGAACAATGTATTAATCCAATAATCAAGGATCAGGGACACCATTATACTAACTGTTGCCATACGTACAAAAAGAACATTGAAAAATTTTCAACTAAGTATATTCAGTAGAAGTTGCCAAAATCTTGAGCATTAAATACACACACACACACACACACACACACACACACACCTTGAGAGACTATATGAAAAATATTGGAAGATTTTTTGGTAACCCTCCCAAGAGGTATTGTGTAAATAAAACTAGTTCTTGGTTTCAGAAAATCAAAAGAGCAAAAGTTTAGGGGAAAAAAATAGAAGTAACGTTGAAAAAAAAAACACTTCTAGTGAATTATATTTAAAGTAGCATTATATTTTTCTCATTATCTAGAATCTTATTTTCTTTGTGTTTCAAATTCTATAATTTTTAGGTACCCAAAACTACTACAAAACTGCATAAGATTTCTGTAACAGTTATCTAGTTGTATGTAAAAATCTACCCCAAACTTAGTGGTTTCATACAACAGTGATTTATTATTTCTCTCTACTACTGTGGGGTTAATAAGAGTTTCCTCTGTTGGTTCCCCTTGAGCTTAATAATGAGCCTACATTCAGCTGAGGGTCAGCAGGGCTGCAACATACAGGGTGGCCACATTCATAGGTCTCTCAGTGGGTGCTACTTGTAGGTTAGGACACTGAGGTGTTTTCTTGAGTTACTATTTTGTGCTTTCTTTACATACCATACATGTATTCATTTAGGGCTTTATATGCTGATATTGTACAAATGGCTATGCCAATATGATATCAAAATAATTACCAGCATTATTATTAACAAAAATAATAGCCCAGAAACACATCATTTAAAAAATGATATTTAAGCAGGATTTAACAGAATTCTTTCAAAGTGAATACAGATTGCTATTTGAACAATAGCAACACACTGTGAATCATAATTTTCATGTCAAGTTAAGGCCTCATCAATTGAAGGGTATTTTGTGTTTTAATTTCAGAATGATTTTAGAAGAAAAAAATACTATGGATCCCAGTTTATGGGTAAAAAAAAAGGAAACTTCAAGAAATACCTTGCATAGATTCACACATTGTATGAACATTTATACATAACACTGTATTTTAATTTGTTCATAATACTACATTTTTATCGCTAATGGCTAATGTAAGTAATGTTGGAGATTTCTGCTGTAACTGCATTGTTTAATTGCTAGCATCTCCCCCTCCTTGGGGCAGAGTCACTTGATCTTAACTTTAGCTTATAGTCCAAATTGGAACTGACATATTTTCCATGGCATTTGCTCCCTGGCCACAGCAGTGGTTTGAGAGTTGGGGACTAACTCAAGCCCAGGCAGGCGTACATTCCCCTTTCCTGGGAGATTTCAAACTTTTGGTGGAGGGACAGCATTTTCAGCTCTGTCACTAAGGTGTGAAAATTTAAACCCAGTAGTTGTTGATGCATGCTGTGACTAGCAGAAGGTATCTTTTAGCAGCAACAGAGAATTAAGCCAGCCAGCAAGGAAATGTAGAAGTGAGAATGGGAGAGACAGTCTCGATGGTGTCAAGGGCCTGAGGCCTGCAAAATTGCCCTAAGCTTCTGCCTTGCCAAGAATCCAATATTGCTGACATCACAACCAAATCATTACACACTACATAGAATTTTATTTTGATATACGCCATTATGTAAAGATTTAAAATATATATATTTCAAATACTCAATTTTTTTTTTAGCATCGAGGAATGATCTTTCTCTTCATGAACAATGATTTGTAGTATCTCTTTATTTATGCATTCAGTTCATATATATAGTCCAGACTTTCTATTCAGATGCCAAAGTGGACATTTTAACCTAGTTTATGCCAAAATGGAACACAAATGATAAAGGATTATCCCAAAGCACAGACTGAATTGCATCATTCTCCTCCACTAGAAAATGATTATAGCGGAAATATCCCCTATACAAGATGTATAAGAATATTAAAATGCTAATTTTGGAAGGAAACATCAGGATTAAGTAATGGGTAGTTGAGGAAGTCAGGAATGGAAATAAATTGAAGTTGATATATTACGTGTAGATCTCAGACTTTGAAAATTGGAGCAAAACATGTCTCATTGCTTGTATTTTTTCAGGCCCTGGATTTTACTTTGTTCTTCAAAGACAGTCTACTGGTGTTTTTTTCTTTGACAGAAGAACTGAGTGGCTTAACATTGATGATTGATGCGCTTGTCTCTTTCTTTTGAATTTTTCCAGAGTTAAAATCCAAAATCTAAAAAATTTCCCTAGCGGGATTTTTACAAATATTTTTAAATCTTGGATCATTTTACTATAGCACTGGTGACTATAAGAATAAGTAACACCTTTGCATCACATTGCACAATATCTTTTATTGCATGATTTTCTACTTAGTTCAAACCTCTTTATGACTCCTATAATTACCTCGTGTTCAGTTTGCCTATTTTAAAAGTGAGTATAGTCACTAGCTAAGACCCTCAGAGGGATTAAAAAAACATACATTTAAAATAAATTGAGAGGGGCACCTGGACGGCTCAGTCAGTTGAGCATCCAACTTCAGCTCAGGTCATGATCTCATGCTCCATGAGTTCAAGCCCCGCGTCGGGCTCTGTGCTGGCAGCTCAGAGCCTCAAGCCCGCTTCAGATTCTGTGTCTCCCCCTCTCTCTGCCCCTCCCCTGCTCATGCTGTCTCTCTCTGTCTCAAAAATAAATTAAAAATTATTTAAAAAATAAATAAATAAATAAATAAATAAATAAAAGAAATTGAGAATTCTGACCTATTGCATGTATGTTCTACAAACAAATGTGTTTGGTATTATTTGTTATTATTGGTACTGTTGATAGAGGCTGGTAACTAAACCCATAATTAGAACCAACTGTGAGAGTATGGTAGTATCTTAATTGATTTAGATATTAACAACTGAGGGGTAAATTGCACATCACAAATAATTACCATATAGCATAATGTTCTGTTCTCCAACATCCCAATGTCTGTGCTGTTATTTTAACAGTATGTTAAAGGTATAAATGTGCTATATGTAGATGCCTTGATTTTTTCTCCTGGTGAATTTTACAGTTTCAGAGATGTTAGAATCTAAAATCCTGACCTCTAAAGATCTCTAATTTACACATTTGTTCATTTATTCATTAATACTTTCATTATTCCTTTATTCAAAAGATATTTATTTACTCCCTTTATGCATCGACTACTGGACTGGGCTCTGAATGGAAGTGTTAGATTTCTCATGTGAATAAAAGAGTTTTTTTTGTGCATAGTGCTCAGGTAAATTTAAAAGTTATTCTAGAATTTTTAAATTGTCCTAAACTTATTAGCATTTGAATGAAAATGCCTCATGTAAAATCCATTTTCTTTGTTCCTTAGGATAACAGGAAACTCTCTTTTTTCCCCTTAAAAATATAAATATCTCATAAATTGTTTCAGCATGCTAACGTTTTTGTGAAATATATGGCTAAGGGAAGGAGAAAAAACCTCTAGGAAGATATGGTTTTATTCAATTTAAAATGGAATCTATAATTTGTAATTAATTTTTCTTGTCAATAAATGTCATAAATGTCTTTAGCAATATAGTATTTTGTGATCTTTTATATATGATAAATACAAAGATTCTGCACCAGAATAGGTGGAAAATTGTAATTAACAGAACTTCATTCCATAGGGTTACTTATGTTGGCCCAATACAAGTTGAAGTTGACCAGTAATTTTGAGGATTCAGATAAAATTATAACCACACAGACTTGGTTGGTACCAGATGTCTAGGTATTCAAAGGTTCTTAATTCAGAAAAAAATTATAATGAGATGATTTTTAGCACATGTACATCAGAGACCATTCTAAGTTAACGTTTTTAAGCTAACCCTCTCTGGGTGACCAAATACTGTGGGAAATCATGTTAACAGCAAAGTGAAGCAATTTTACCTACATTATGATAAATCAACATTTTAACAATCGTTCTTGATTTTTATAGTAAACCATAGTAATAGTTTCTAAATGGAGCCATTTACTTGTCTAAATGGCAAAGTCCTTCAAACCAGCACAGAAGGATCACAGCTTCCTGGGGTATTTAGCTTTCAGAGTTCAACTTATATCTATACAAAAATTGAATTGAATCTGTTGACAAGTCAAGAAGAATGATGGCTTTGGGGAACGTCAGATTTGTTTTGTGTAGGAATAACCCTGTGATTTTCTTTGCCTTCGAGGGTTTTAGTGAACCATAATAAAAATCATAAGACCTGAAATAGGCAACCAAATTTACTAAAATAAAAACCCAATAAATACTTTGGATGTTGAGAAAAAGCTGATATCTTTTCATATTAGGTTGATAATGAAAAACTGAAAGTACAGTTTATCTTTGTTAAAAATATTTACAGGCAAAATGTGGATTTGTCTATATATGTTTGTTTCCTTTATTAAGAAATATCTTAGTATGTCTTTTACCTTGCTTAAAATATAACTCAAATGTTTAAATGGTTAAATAATTATTTTAATAGATATTTCCCACAGCTTATTATGTGTACAGTAGAGTGTTATATTTTCTGGGGGATATATAGGTCTGTAAATCTTAGAACTTGCCTTAAGGAGAGATTTTTCGTTGGTAAATTAACCAATATCACCTCATCTCTTTGAAAATATGCTGATTTACGTCTGGGATGTGCTAATTGCCCATGGCGACTCTTAAATATCCATGTACTTTTGCTGTCACTAATTGAGTTGTATGTGTACTAAAAATCAGGCGTATTCCAAAATTTGCTTTTGTAACATGGCATTTTAATTTAGAGTCATATTTGTTTTGAGTTGCCAAGATTGCTCCCAAATTGGGTATTTCTCTGGAAGGGCTCAGTATAGTTGTAATCATACTTAGTTGTAACCCAACTAAGATTTATTATAGTGAAAGGATACAAAGCAAAGTCAGCAAACGGAAAAAGTACGTATAGTACAAAGTTAGGAGGAGGCCTGGCACAAAATTCCAAGAGTCGTCCCCCAGTGGAATCACACAGGATGTACCCAATTCCTCTGGCAACTAGTTATGACAACACATTTAAGTGTTGTCTGCCTGAGAAGTTCATGTGAGAGTGAGGGTACACGGTTTTTTGAGAGTCTATCACATAGGCGTTCTTTACTAGCACATACCAAAATTCCAGACCCTCAGAAGGAGAGCAGGTGTTCATTATAAAGTATATTGTTTTCACAAACAGATTAGGCACAGTGAGCCATTTTTCCCATTTAGAGACAACTTTATACCAGTCTTAGGAAATTGTTTACCTGTCAAGTTCTCTAACGCCAGCCATGGGTCAACTTTGCAAACACAACTTTTTTAAGGACAGCTGTCTCAGGTTGCTAGGATGTCTTTTCTGCGTGTATATATACCAATGAAACATAAAAATGACTACAGAAAATTATTTCAATGAAAATGGAGTTAGTATTTTGAAGAATGTAATAATGGCCATCTTAAAAACTAATTGCAGCTGAATTAGTTATGTGCTATACCATTATTTATCCAACTTTTATGTTTACAAGAATCACTTGAAGATACTGTTAAAGTACGAATTCATACAGACTTAATTCTGGTATACAGACTGAGACTGTGTTTCTAACGAGTTCCAAGGTATACTGATGAAGATGCTGGTTGATGAAGTGTGTTTTTAGCAACAAGATTCTAGAGGAGACTAAAGGACTACAGAATAATTTAAAAATCAAGAATTTTTACGTTGACATTTATCACTGCACAGATTTCTGTAAGCTGCTGCTCAATATTAACTAAAATGGAGATCAGTAGGCAAAGTACTAGGAGAATGGTTTAGGAGAGACAATTATGCAGAAGTCTAATCAATAGATCCACACTCAAAAGGTCTTGGCTCTACACTAAAATATTCATGAATGTATAATTACATATTTTAATCTAATATAAAATATTCATGATGTGAATGTCTCAATGTTAACAATTCTCCATTTTTATATATCTTTTCAAGTATTTGATTACTTGGCAGTTGTGTTGAATAGCAGGGCGTCTAGTAAATAACATAAAAGTGAAGACCCAAGGAGGGAACAAAAGGGTATAGAGATTGAGGTTGGAGAAATTACTACAGTCAGATATGTTCTTTTGTAAAGGAGGTGGCATTTGAACCTTGGAGGGCTTGAAAGATGAGTAGATTTGATAAGCAGTGACAGAAGTAATGGGAAATAATGACAGGATCTTTTCCTAGAGAATTAGGATTTATGGAAGAATATAGTTGAGATAAGTCTGGAAGGTAGATTGATTGGTTCCAGATTGTAGAGCCTCGGTGGACAGAGAAAAAACATGCATTAATAACGAAAATAGTGGGCTCACTATTCTCTTAGACCCCTATTCAAAATCTCCATGGCTTTCCCTAACATTTAGAATGAAATCCCAGGTCTTGTTAAGGCCCCTAATGGATACCTTACTTGATCTGGATTCAGACTGCTTCTCTGATAGCCATACTGGTCTTCTTTATATTCTCAAACAGGTTAAACATAATACCACTGCAAGGCTTTTGTAACTGCTGTTATCTCTGTCTGGTAGAGTCTTTCCCCAGATATTCTCTTGCGTTTTCCTCTCTTGCTGTTTAATTTTTATTTTGCTCAGGTATCACCCTGTCAAAGACATCATCCTTAATAGCCCTATCTAAAATAGTAGCTACCCATCACAGTCTGTTCTTTCAGTCTGTTTTTGCTATTCTGCACAGCACTTTTACACTAGGAACCTGGTGTTATTTTTTAATTTATGTGTATACTTTTTTTTCCTGTAACTATTACTTGAATGTAAGTTGAGTTGATTGAAGTATCTCTAGAGCCTAGAATAGTGAATGAAACATAATAGTAAATATTAGATGAATAAACAGGTGTCATAATTTATTCATTGAATTTTTTCTTATGTCAGAGCTGATTTAATGTGATATGATCAAAAGTCCTATGAAATGGATGGTTTTAGTGATATAAGGTTTCTTCCCAGAGCTAGAACAATCCATGATGTACAGTAAGTGTTCAATAAATATTAAATGAATGAATAGGTATTCTCATTTATTATGCATTGACTTTTCCATTTCATGCCATAGCTAATTGTAGGCAATAAAATGTGGCCGCATGTTCACAGGAGTTACGTATCTCTCCAGTGTTATTCTCAGGTTTCATATCTCAGATTACTGAATTGTGGAGTCTTGAATATCAGAAAATGGGGTTGAACCAGAAGAGGTAGAGACATTGGCTGTACCAAAAAATAAGAAAATAGAATCAGAGAGTAAAGATGGAGATTATACTAAAGAGGCCAACATTTTAGTTTACCAGTATGAGAGCAAATATTAATGTTCCTATGTATATATACATACATTACACATACATTAATGCGTTCCTATGTATATATACCTAGAATATTTGTAGCCTAGTACCCATTAACATACATTTTATTTAGACCACTGTTAAACATGAGCATATGCACCAAACATCCCTTGGGCAGCCTTTAAATTCGTTAGGTCTGAGGGGTGCCTGTGTGGCTCAGGCAGTTGAGCATATGACTCTTGGTTTCAGCTCAGGTCATGATCTCCTGGTTTGTGAGTTCAAGCCCTACATCAGGTTTTGTGCTTTCAGGATGGAGCCTGCTTGGGATTCTCTCTCTTCCTCTCTCTCTCTCTCTCTCTCTCTCTCTCTCTCTGCTCCTCCCCCACTTGCTCTGTCTCTGTCTCTCTTAAAATAAATAAACTTAAAAAAAATTCTCTGGATCTTTGCTTGAAGTAGCATTCCGAAAGCCCACAATTGCTATTGAAAGAAGGAACTCACACTTGAAGAGGTAAATTAAAAATGTAAAAATCCTGCATTTGATGTATCTGTGGGTTGTAGGATGGGGTAATACGCCTCGTTCAGCCTTTAGCTTTCAGGGGTATGATAAGTGGACAGGTGTCTTCAGATGTGAAGATGAATGTCCTCCTAGTCAAATTCTGGGCTCAATTATGTGATTTACTTTGGCCAAAAGAATGAGGCAGAAGCAAAATTGTTCAGTTTGAAGCCCAGGCTTCAAGAAGCCTTAGATATTTTTACTTGCCCTCTTGTACCTCTTCCGTTGCCATAAAGAGAACATGCTGGGTGCACCTACTGATCCCAGGGGGAGAATGAGAGACACATGGAATAAACCCACCCACCCAGATGCATGAGCGAATAAACAATGATCAGTCAAGTTCTGTATAGATTCACTGAATGCCATAGATAGGAGAAATACATGTTTACTGTTTTAAGTCATTTAGATCTAGGGTGATCTGTTATGCAGCAAAAGCCAATTGATATAGGCATTACACCACTGAATATCCTCTTTGTGTTGAAACCTCTTCTCTTTACATTCATTATACTTCTGTCTCTCTACTTCTTCAGCCGTTATTTACATAACTTCGTTTTCAAGTTCTATTTTCCATTCATAGAATTATCACCTTAGATTTAGGTATTTTCTAAATTTTATGCCTTAGTTTTCCCTTCCGCCTCTCTCTTAGGCTGTTTTATAAGATGCTGATGAGAATATAATAATAAAGTGTTTTTTTTAAAAAAAGAAAAAAAATTGGCTTAAATAAAACCAAATTAAGTGTTATTCTTCAATGGTTTCCCAAAAGATTTTAATATGCTTTTATGAGTTGAATTGTGTCTCCTAAAAATTTGATATCCTAAGCCCCAAGACCTCAGAGTGGCCTTATTTGGAAATTGAATCATTGCAGACGTAATGAATTTTGTTGAATATGGCTATCATAGAGTAGGAAGGATCCTTCATCCAACGTGACTGGTGACCGTGAGAAAGGGAAATTTGGACATAGATATGCACATAGGGGTAAGAGCTATGTGCGTGAGGACTGGAGGTATGCTGCCAGTAGCCAAAGAACTCCCAAAAGCTGGGAGAGAGGCCTGAAAGCTGCTGCTGTACCCCTCCAGATTGATCAGAGCCTTTGCCACACCTTACTTTTAGATGTCTGGACTTTCAAATCATGAGACATTACATTTCTGTTGTACTAAGACATCCAGATTGGGCGGTCTGTTACAGCAGAGCTAACAAAGTAACACATTTGCTAATATACATTTTAATTTTTAGGAAAGAAGTGTGAAATTTCTCAAGCTTATTTCGTCAGGTACTGTTCCCCTTACAATGCTCTCTTATTTGTGTCTTCAGGAGAAGTATTTAGTAGACTTCTAAGTTCAGCAAAGATAGCCTGGGAACAAAGATCCTTTTCCCATATTTCCTATCAAATATTTGCTTGATGGTGTATGTAATTCCTTGTGATAATTCTCAAGTGATATTTGGCAAAACCGTGATTCTAAGACCAAATTTAAAGAGTAGTTAAGAGTGAAACATTCTTCCAAAACTCTTTTAATACCGAATGTGTCATGCTCCTACTTTTTTAACAAAAACATAACATTATTCACATTCCATGTCTTTAAAATATTAATCACAAAGTGCTAAGTCTCACAGCACTCTCAGAAAAATTATCTTTTATTTGAGCAAAAATTTCCCACCATCATTTCCTATTGATGTCTTGGTGCACACAGCCTATTAGGAAAGAGAAAATAGATGTGACTCTTGGCCTTTCTGTAAAGGGAAATTTTTATTAGCTTTACTGCTGCTTGGCTGAAATGAATTTTAGAGAGAGTGATAAGGTTTCCTGCAGTGTGTTTTATATAACTTTTTTTTTTATCATCAAACATGAAGCCTATGCTGATAGATCACCTAGAATTTATATTGCCCTTTGTGTTTAATAGGATTAGCCTAGGTATGACCAGTAACTCACTATCGTTTTAAGTTATTATTCAACAGAAATTGTTTGTATAACACTAATATATTCTTTTGAGCAAGCTGTGTTTGGAGATAATCGTAAATTTCAGTACTTGATATTCAATTGTCCGTGAGACTGTGATTCTCGAGGGCTTAGGTGGCTTTTTACACATTCTCATATTTCCTGTGGCCCCACTACAGAGAAGGCATACAACAATATCTTTCAAAGCTTGTTTCAAAGTCTTGCAAATTTTTATTTTAAAGATTTCACATGTGTTATTTAGGAAAAGTAATGTCTGGAGGCAAGGGTAAAAGAATTGTAGAAGCTTTGAAAGTAATTTGGCAGCATTGTCTTGGGGAAAGATAAATGGGTTGCAAGCTGGGAATGCCTGTGCTCCAATTCTGACACTGGAGTAAACTTAGAACATCTCAACCTCTGACACTTCAGTCTTCTTATCTGTAAAGGAGGAGGGTTGGACAAGATAATTTCTAATTGTAAAATGTTACAGTTTGAGCCTAAGTAGAACCTGTAGTTAAGTCTGAGGCATGTCTAAATATATCCAATGAAGAGGTAACACAGGCCTATTGAGAATATATCTCCTGATGTGATTAAAAGGGATGGGGCAGGGTCTCTATGGAAAATGCTTGAATATAGGACCTTAGGGGAAAGACAGTTGGTGGACAGTGTGTGATCTAGTTTTCAGGTCAATTGAATAAACTGGTTTCAATGCTTCATAAGAGAGGCAGTAGGCGGGGCTTAAAGGTATTGTCTTCAGAGGTATTGCAATATCTCCATGATAAGTCATTCTTTGTTATCATTTACATATAAATGCTATAAGAGATACCTCTGCTGTCTTGGTCATTATTTTAACCTCACTATTGTTCATTGTGCTCCACCTGCCCCTGTCAAAATGTCAGTTTTCTTTGAGGGAGGACTAATTGTTTTTTTAAAAAATAATATTTAAAATAAATATACACAACATTTTATAGAACCACAGAAAAATAGGTACTTTATCCTATCGGGGGGGTGGCGCAAAGAAAAACTGGCCATCTTGCTTCCCAAATAATATATATATTCAATTACCTTCCCAAACTTAAGCTTTGGTGGATTATCCATAGGAAAACAGACTATGCAGCTGACAATCTCTAGGGAAAGCAAAGTATTGTTATTACATGTAACTACAAACAAAGCCAATATTTTCTTTTTACTGAAAAAAGAAATGCACTGGCATGTTTTTAAAAAGAAACTGCAACTTTAGAGGCAAACACTCTTCAACGGGGCTTTCTGTGCCACAGCATCTGTGTAATCCTTAAGAGCAAGGAGGCGCATCTTGAAATAACACAATATTTGAAGGATACAAAGCGTATCCTCCAGAAGTGTACAATTATGAGAACTAACTTGATATGTGTGACAAAAAGCAAGAGAGATTTAAGAGGAAAACCTAATCAGGACAAATATTAATAGTTACAGTAATATTTATGTAATTTTTATATAAAAATGGATACTTCAAGGAGTTACTAAATTTGAAGAGAAAAAATAGTTTGTTTCTAGCTGTAGTAGAAATGACAGTGCTCTGTGAATACAGAATATAATAAATTCTTTACTTGATATCAACTAAAGTTTGTTCCAGGTTCTAAAAGCATTAATTTCCATCTGCACTGAGTAAAGAAAAGAGGTGTCAAAACACATAAATCAAGATTAGCTTACATGTTGAGCAATGGAGACGGAATGAATGAAGGGTGACATAACTGACTAAACTCTGGGAAATTTCTGTATGATTAGAGCACTTGTAGAAAACTACTGCATGATACGGCAAGCAGTCTTTTATAAGTATGCTTAACTGGGAAAACCTGAAATAGGTTTGCCAATAGTCCTATTAAAGAGGAAAGAAATAAACATAATCATCTGCTGTTTTGTATCATCTGCTTGCCCCATCATTGCATTTCTTTTACATATTACAGTTGACTCTTGAACAACATGGGGGTTAGGGCAGCTGACCCCTACATAGTCAAAAATCCACAAACAACTTTTGACAAAATATTACTAATAGCCAACTGTTGACTGAAAGCCTTGTTAGTAACAGTTAACACAAATTTTGCATTCAATATGTATCATATACTATATTCTTAGACTAAAGCAAGCTCGAGAAACAGATGAAGACAATTACCAGAGAAAATTCATTTATAGTACTGTATTATAGTTATCAAAAAAAATTTGCACATAAGTGGACTCATACAGCTCAAACCCATGTGTTAAAGAACCAGCTGCATAATGTTAATTAGCACGTTTCTTAACAAAAGTTTGGATTTCCGATAATCATTTCTTTTTTTAATTGAAAAAATGTTTTTATTTGTTTTACATTTATTTTTTTTTTGAAAGAGAGAGACAGCATGTGAGCAGGTGAGGGGCAGAGAGAGAAGGAGACACAGAATCTGAAGCAGGCTCCAGGCTCTGAGCAAGTTGTCAGCACAGAGCCTGATGTGGCGCTCAAACCCATGAACTGTGAGATCATGACCTGAGCCAAAGTCAGATGCCTAACCTACTGAGCCACCCAGGCACACCTTCAAATTTTTTTAACATTTATTTTTTTAAGAGAGAGACAAAGTATGAGTGGGGGAGGGACAGAGGGAGAGGGAATCACAGAATCGGAAGGAGACTCCAGGTTCTGAGCTATCAGCACAGAGACCAACGTAGGGCTCAAATTCACACACAAGATCATGACCTGAGCCCAAGTTAGATGCTTAACCAACTGAGCCACCCAGGTGCCCCATAACATAATCATTTCTAAAAATTGTCACAAATTATAATAAAGTATCAAATAATCAAATAAGTGGGAAATACCAAATAATGAGTGGGAAGAGGGGAGATAGGGTACAGCTTTCTTCTCTCTAAAGTGGAAACTTGGGGCACATATATTAAAGCATTCTGACTCCATAAACATTTTGTGCATCCTACCTTCTAATGTCCAAATATATAAGAAAGCAGGGTTTATCCCAAAGGTAAGCTTAGCCATATTCTTTTCCATTTCTTCTCTTTCACATATAATTAAAAATACTCAACTCTCTGTCTTTGGTAACTGGTTGAAAGGTTGGCTTCCTAATTTGTGGAGTCCAGTGCAAAATTAAACTGCAGGACCTTATGTTCAAAAAGGAGGAAAAGGGGCGCCTGGGTGGCGCAGTCGGTTAAGCGTCCGACTTCAACCAGGTCACGATCTCGCGGTCCGTGAGTTCGAGCCCCGCGTCGGGCTCTGGGTTGATGGCTCGGAGCCTGGAGCCTGTTTCCGATTCTGTGTCTCCCTCTCTCTCTGCCCCTTCCCCGTTCATGCTCTGTCTCTCTCTGTCCCAAAAATAAAAAAAAAAAAAAAAAAAAAAAAAAAAAAACGTTGAAAAAAACAAAAAGGAGGAAAAAATATTAAAGTTTACAAAATGGAAGGCTTTTCTCTTTTTTTCACGGTCTCTCAACTTGCATTGTGTTTTCTATTTGTTATTTAATGTCATTATAAGAAAAAAATGTGATTATTAGCATAAATTTTACTATTCATATTTATATTGTGCCATATCAGTTTATAATGCACACATAGGAACATTTCATGCATATGCACAACCACCAAAATTAAACAATTTATATCTCACACATATGGAGATTCTGTACAAAACTAACTCAGCTGTTTGTAGTTCACTTCTTGATATGCACGCATTCTACCAATGCACTACCTTCAGCGCTCAGATGGGTAAGGAAATGAAAAAGAACTAAAGGCTGCTCTTTGTTTCCCTTTCCTTCCACATGGTCATGGTCAGTGTAAATGCTTAGCTAATAGAGGGAAGTAACACAAATATGAAAGCATATAGTAGGACTCTGGTTGTTCGTTTTTCTTAGAATGCCATTACCTTCTGTCTGCATCTGAAGCAAGTTCTGGTTCTAGAAAGTGTGACCCTCAGAGCTGGCATGCTCCGCTTATTCAGTCATAGGTGGTACACATTTACCTTTTGCTCACTTGGAACCTGGTGCAACCCTGTGCATTGTGTGCCCTCCAGACTTTGGTGCTCACAATGTGTCGCAACCGCCGCATGTGAGTGGGGTGACAGTAAACAGTGACTGACAAGCATGTTGTGCCTACCTTTTCTGCTAACATGCCTGCTCCACTGTTCCATCAGTCATCGTTAGCAAAATACAAATTGAGAAATGAACTTATTAAGAATTTGAAGAAGGCAACAACAGAGCATTAAACCAAGCTGAGGCCCTTAAGAGCATGGGACTGTGTGATTGCCCAGCTCATACACTATGTAGCTAGCTAGCCCTGAGAGGTCGTGTATTTTATTTTTACTTAGGGAAAATGTGACACTCTGTTGTACCTTGAGCCCACATCAGTCATACCTTGTTTGAATTGTCGTTGTAACATACATAATTTTAACATTGCATTATGTATATTTTAAGGAAGAGGTGTGGCTATCGAGGCATTTTTCCCAGAACCATATACTGTATAATAAGATCCAAGCCTATATACCATTAATGACATCCAGTTCGTAAATAACTTCAATTACCCAAATTACTTGTTCACTAAGACGTAAACACCAGGCTCACCGGAAAACCTAGTCCGCCTGAGAAATGTGCCAGCACATGCCAAAGCTTTCCAACAGGTGAATTCAAAAACATAGAGGCCCATGTTTATCTTGTTGCTGCTTGTGTGTGTCCATCTCTCCCTGTTTTATAATAATAATGAAATTCTTTTGCCAGCTATCTTGGCCCTATCCACTGATACGGGTTTTTTGTTGTTGTTATTTTGTTTTGTAGGTTTTGCTTTGTGTACTCTCTTTGCATGTTTTAGCTGACCCACCAGAGAAGTGTGATGACAATTAAAGAGTTGAGTGAAATAAAGAGTTGAGGAGGATAGAAATAAGTAGAGGGATGAGGGATCTTGGTGAGGAACACATTCTGTAACACTGAAGAATTGGTAAGGGGAAAGACAAGAATTTGTGGTTGAAAGGGGGACCTTTGGAGGTTGGAAGTTATAGGAGTTCATGGTGAGGACGAGATAGGAGATGTGACAAGGTGGGTGTGTTGGCTGACCTAGACTGAAAGGGGGAAAGTGAGTAGGACAAAAAACTTGTATTGGATCTGATTATTAGAGAATAGAGAATGCTTGTCAGAGGTTTTAATAATCACTACAGGGTCTTCAAATCTTGAAATGTTTTTCTTCAAGTACTAAAAGGTAATTTCATGCTTAAAAGCTGCCCCATTAAGGGAGCTATTATTTTACCTTCTCAATGCCCTAATCATCCACAGATTGAATTAAATGCACTGGTTGCCAGATTTTCTTTTGAATTAATCATAATTAGCCAGCAAATTATTTTCAAAAATAATCATGTTGCAAAAATATATTTGTGGCGTTTGCTTTAATTTCATCTACGTTTATCAGTTAGTCATATCCCCTGCTGACCCTTTTTTGTATTTTAGAGAAACCTAATATAATTAGACTTACAGAGCAAGAACATCTTGCTGTACTCATGTTTTTGTGATATCATAACTGTTTAGAAAATATTTTTAAAAATTCAGCTCCTGTTTAAGATTTCAAATAATCAATTTTCTTAATTATTCTAATCAATCAATTCTTTTACTTATGATTTTCCCTGTAAATAATTTTCTACAAAGACTAATCAGACTGGGGCGCCTGGGTGGCTCAGTCGGTTAAGCGTCCGACTTCGGCTCAGGTCATGATCTCAGGGTCCATGAGTTCGAGCCCCGCGTCGGCTCTGTGCTGATAGCTCAGAGCCTGGAGCCTGCTACAGATTCTGTGTCTCCCTCTCTCTCTGACCCTGCTCCGTTCATGCTCTCTCTCTGTTTCAAAAATAAAAATAAACATTAAAAAAAGTAAAAAAAAAGACTAATCAGACAGCAAATATTATAAATGGAATGTTTTGTCTTACTGGGTTGATCTGGTACTATTTCACTGTTAACCTTTTGGTTCCTTTTCGGAACATAACATTTTTTTCCCCCTGAAGTATCAATTGAGGAAAACATTTTAAAAGCTCACATCCAATTTTCTTTTAGTGAATCCCATGGAAAATGCAAGAATGTAAGAATTTATAGGATAGGTTAATTATATATTGAATAGAGGAAGGTCATTTTTGAAAAGTAGCACTATATATGAGCCACTGACTTTTGTTTTATTAGAGAGAGAGAGGAAGGGAGGAAGGGAGGGAGAGGGAACATGAAAGGGGGAGAGGGGTAGAGGGAGAAAAAGAGAATCTTAGGCAGGCACCCCGTTCAGCAAGGAGCCGGATGCTGAGTTTGATCCCACGACCCTAGAATCGTGACCTGAGCTGAAATCAAGAGTTGGGTACTCAATGGACTGAGTCACCCAGGTGCCCTGGGCCACTAACATTTTTAATATCTGGGCCTATTTGAGAAGTAACATTAGACCTATTTTCTAATTTTGAATCTTTAAAATTTTTAACACTTTAAAAAACAATCTGTTCACTTAAGGTATTTCGTTTCAACTTTGTAATAACCCTAAAATGTAGATATTATTTTCAATCTTAGGTGAATAAACTGCTTACAATGTTAAATAACTTATAATTGTTTAAAACAGACTTAAAATAGTTGATTTCTTTAAATGACTTTGTCAGAAAGGGACATAGAGCTGTAGATACAAACTTAGAAGTCAGGAGGATATAGGTGATATAAAATCCTGACACAAGAGGAGCCCGGAAAGTACACCCAAGGGAACTCCAAAATTTAGAGTTTGAAAAGGTAAGGAGACTCCCACAGTGTAAACTCTTCAGGACTTTCCATGAACTAGGAGTTGAACCACGAGGAGATGACATCACAGAGGCTAAGTGACTCTTAGGAGGAGACTGTAATTAACTGTGTCAAATGCTGTTGCTAAGACAAATAGGAAGATGACAAAAAAAAAAAAAAAAAGCAACCATAGCATTTAGTGATGAAGCAGATAACTGCCAACTTTGTCAACTATTGTTTCAGTGGAATCGTGAAGATGAAAGTCTGACTGACTGAATTCAGAGATGATAGAAACGTAATAAATCTTTTTTTGCTAAAAGAGGAGTTCAGGTCCTAGATGGAAGCTGAAGGCCCATGTGAATATCACAGAAGGATTTTTGTTTTGTTTTGAGATGGGAGATATTTTAGAATGCTTGTCTGATGGGATGATCCCAGGCCAAAGAAGCATTTATGAATAAGAAGAGAGGGAGTCATTGACCGATGAATGGATAAAGAAGATGGGCTGCATGTGCGTGTGTGTATGTATGTTTATAATGGAATATTACTCAGACCAAAAAGAATGAAATCCTGCCACTTGCAACAATGTGGATGGAACTAGAGTGTATTATGCTCAGTGAAATAAGTCAGTCAGAGAAAGACAAATATCATATGATTTCACTTATATGTGGAATTTAAAAAACGAAACAGATGAACATAGGGGAAGGGAAGGAAAAATAAGATAAAAACAGAGAGGGAGGCAAACCATAAGAGACCCTTAGATACCGAGAACAAACTGAGGCTTGCGGGAGAGGAGGTGGTTGGGGGTGGGGCCTAAATGGGAGATGGGCATTAAGGAGGACACTTGTTGGGATGAGCACTGGGTGTCATATATAAGAGATGAATCACTGGGTTCTACTCCGGAAACCAATACTACACTGTATGTTAACTTGGACTTAAATAAATTTTCAAAATGGGAAAGGGAGGATGCATGGAATGCAGGAAGGTGTAGACATAATATATAGCATAATGGTGTGGTGTAGGTACTCCAGTGTTTGGAGAATCTAATGGTCCCCTTGGTGGACAGATGGCTGAGGTGATGGGGAAGTCCAGTTTGGCAAGCAGGAGCAACACAATTCCATGTAGACCACACTCAGTGTTTTAACTAGATCACAATCATATTCTGGAGTCACATTTTGCCACAGATGAACATGAGGAAGCTGCACTGGTGGATACACTGTCGTCTGTATCTGTAGTACTCTTCCCCCTGTCCCTCTCCTGGGTGACACTGGAGCTCAGGAGCCTTCATGTGGAGGCATTGTGCTCTATGGCAGATCATCATGTGTAAATTTAGCTAGCTCTAAGTTGATGCAAGACACTTTGATCAGAAGCTTTTCCTAAAATCTTATGCTCTATTTTGGGGAATACACATTTTTCTGATTATTTTCATT
Source organism: Neofelis nebulosa (assembly GCF_028018385.1). Taxonomy (NCBI): domain Eukaryota; kingdom Metazoa; phylum Chordata; class Mammalia; order Carnivora; family Felidae; genus Neofelis; species Neofelis nebulosa. Next base: position 35,922,363 of record NC_080789.1, read on the forward strand.
GCCTGGCACACACGAGATGGGTAAGAGAAATGTCTGAAGAAGATGACCTTTTTTGATTCCTATGAAGCTGCCAGTGTGATTTTTCATTTTGGGTTTTTCAGCTCACTGAAGTCTGAGTACTTGATCACAGGAGCCTGTGTTACCTTGAATTAATGCTCTAAGCCCATGAGATGGCCTTGATGGCAAGAGGTGCTGTGTTTAGATGTGTGACTTCATATCCATTGAGGCCAACTTCATGGAAAAGTAATTTCCAAGGCAGAGATTATTTGGCATATGGTTCTGGGTCAGAGGGATGGTGGTATGGGATGCAGCGATATCACATGGTGCTGGGGAATTTGGCTAGTTTTCCCTACAGCTTGCCCAAGCAGTGAGGGAATGGGAGAAGAAAGAAATTCAAGCTGTTGAAAAGACACAAATAGGGGCGCCTGGGTGGCGCAGTCGGTTAAGCGTCCGACTTCAGCCAGGTCACGATCTCGCGGTCCGTGAGTTTGAGCTCCGCGTCAGGCTCTGGGCTGATGGCTCAGAGCCTGGAGCCTGTTTCCGATTCTGTCTCTCCCTCTCTCTCTGCCCCTCCCCCGTTCATGCTATGTCTCTCTCTGTCCCAAAAATAAATAAAAAAAAAAAAAAGAAAAGACACAAATATGTAGCCACTGGTAAGAACAGGTCAGTGTACTACCCCCTTACTCTCCTCCTTGAATGAAGTCTTATCCTGAGATGAGTTTGCTCAGTATAGCTCTCTAAGTTAAATATATGAGGGTTCCTCCCCCAGCATCTTGCTGATTTTCTGGAGTCACTTTAGGGATTACAGTTTCTCTAAAGGCATTATAGAAAGGCTTGAACAAGGAGTGAAGTCAAATAGGGTCAGATCAGTTTCATGACAGGGCACAGCATTTCCCCTGTTGGGCAGTCATGACAAAATCTATGGGGAAGGGGGCAATTCCCTTTCTTCTTGAGGACCACACCGTCTACCTAACTTGAATGTAACTGGTGGCAGTGTCTCACCCAAGTAAAGCAGAACTGTCAGCTGCCAAGAACTCTGATGCAATGTGTTTTCTAGCACTGTGCTCGTTGTGAGGGACCTTCTCTGAGCCAGTGCTATCACATTTAGGCCTTTTTGCCAGTATAGGCACACACACACCTTCCAGATAATCCCTCTTAGATTCCTTCCCATTGTTCCCATATATTTGGAATGCCATCTACTGTCCATCCTGGTAGGTCCTCCTAACTCTAATAATTCCCAAGATCATTTTTATCCCTCTACAAAGAACCCTAGCCTCAATTTTTCTTTTATTACTGATCCTAATAAACCAGTAATCCAGAGCCCAAACTATTAGCAATCAAAAAACATGTTTCTTTTTCCTTGAGGACAAAGAGACAAATCTTCAAATGTTCAAATATTTACTCAAAATACAAATAGAGTATTTTCATGTCATTCTATGGTAAGTGAAGTAGGGTCTGACTCTTCACCTTATACTTTGGGAATGGGTGTAGCAATTCTAAGCCCATCAAGCAAAACACAAAGAGTTGAGTTCCTTTATCCAACCCAGGTGCATATTTATGACTTGCTCTACTTTTGTCATCCATCTAGAACCGGAGATTGCAGATGTTGTTCTGGGTGATTGACAGAGGATTCCGCAAGCCAGATGCACTTTGAGGCAACCAAACATATTTAAGATTGTCTGAAAAAGCATCCACTCAGGTCTAACAAACAGAAGAGGACGTAGGTAGAGGAAGGGTGGTGGAAAAGAGGGAGAAAAGAAGGCAGAAAGGAGAGAAAGGAAAGGAACTAGACAAAAGTCCACAAAACCTTTTGTACTCCAAGGACCTTGTGGTAAGGAATCAAGGGTAGCACTCACAGTATGAGACTTTAAAAATCTGTGGCAAAAGAGAAATTCTCTAATTTGTTCAAGTTTTCTGCTTTACAATGCACTCCAGGGCTTCTGCAGGGGAAGGTCTGGTCAACCCCTGATGAAAGGTACTGACAGAGGTTAAATGCCATAGGTTGGAGAGTAATCTTGTTCAGAAGGAATGGGACTCCACTTGCCAGAGAGGTTAGGCAGTAATTCTGGGCTTCCCCATCTGCAAACACTTTAGGCTGGAGAGCCTATTAGCCTGTGATTTCATGCAGCTGGGGTGTCACATTTGGGTAGGCTTGCCAGGAGGAGGAGAGGGACAGGTTGTATTTATAGCAAAAACCAGGTGTACAAAAGAGGAGAGTTCTTTTTGTTTTGTTTTTGTATATGACGAGATTAGAACCTATGCCTGCAACCCAGAAAGGTAGAACACCAGGAAATGGAGGGAGAGACATTAAGAAGGAAGAGTCAACAGGCTCAGTGACGGAATGAAGATGAATAAGAAAGGAGAAGGAAGAATAAAATATAGTGATGCTGACAAAGCATGGATCATCATAGTGATAATGATATCAGCTCACATAACGAACGCTTACTGGACTCAGGTTGCATGCATTATAAATGCTCTTTTACTCAGGTTACATGCATTATAAATGTTCTTTACAAAAATCTGAGTGAGGACAATATTATGATCCCTACTGCATGGGGAGAACTGAGGCTGGGAGAGGTTAAACTGTTTGCTCAGGTCAAACAGCTAGTGATAGAGCTGGGCCTCAGGTAGTTGTCTCATTCCAAACCGGTGGTCTCAACAGCTGTTTTCAAGTGTGGAAGCCAGGAAAATTGTGATCCCATTAAAAAAAAACAGAAAAATGAAAAACTAGTCTATGTGTGGAGGCTAGAAGGATGAGAAGAGGGGTCTAGATCGATTGTTTTTGTTATTACCATAGTGATGCACACACCTTTTACAGATCATTACTGCCTTCATGTTAAAAATAAGATTTGGGTGTGTGTTTGCAAGTATTCTTTATATATACAGAATAGCCAGCGATCCTTCCAAGGCTTAAACATCAAACCTAAAAATTCCTCAGCTAAAACCATCCATTCTTATTTATTTCTCTGAACATAAATTAGTGGCCTGCCACAGCTGACATCTGTAGAAAATCACTATGAAGAAATGTCTCTTCCTCAGTGTGATTTGGTAGTATTTGTTACTTTTCATAACACATTGGGGAAATATGTTTTTCCACATGACATATTTTTATTTTTTTCTTTGCTTATTTTTATACTAGATTGTTTTGCTCTACACCTAACCCATTGTTCTTTTCCTTCAATGTTTCTTCCAAATAAACAATATTGCTTTCTGAAGTAGTTATTTTCAAATCTAAAAATAACCTCCCATGTGTCTTCAGGGTACCCTTTTAAAAATATGTCTCCTTTGAGATATTTTCAGTGGATGCTTATTTGGTTGTCTAGTTCTCTATTTATCTTCTGACTGTATCACTAAAATGGACAACAAGAGCTGTGCTGACCCTAGTCCTATGTTTAGGTGATTTAAGAAAAAAATAAGCATCTGGAAAAGTTGAAATGGTGATTAGGATAATAGCCTGGGTGAACTATTGTGAAATCAAGGCCCATATTTCATTAGTAAAATTTACTCTGGGCCATCTCATGGAATGAAAAGTAGAATATTTATTTTGAACTTTTGCTTTGAAATATAGCAGAGCCACTTGATTAAAATATAATGCCAAAGTAGACTTGAAATCACTCATGTGGACCCATAAAAACATTACTTTATCAGCACTGTAATTATTATTTTTTGATTGTCATTGTAAGAGCATACTGAATCTATTGCAGTGACACTTCTTTTTTTTTTAATTTTTTTTTTTTTTTGAGAGAGAGAGTGTGCAAGTTGGGGAGAAGGGCAGAGGGAGAGAGAGAAAGAATCCCAAGCAGACTCCACATTCCGCATGGAACAGGATGCAATGGTTGATCCCATGACCCTGGGATCATAACCTGACTTGAAATCAAGAGTCAGATGCTCATATGACTGAACCACTCAGGCACCTCTGCAGTGACCATATCTCTAATTCTGTTCAAAAAATGATGAGCAATCGTTTATCCTCCCTCATGCCTCCATATGGCTACACATTACTACTTGAAGCTCTTTTATGCTTTCTACCATTCTGTGACATGTGTCATGCTTGTTGTTAATTGTTCATTGCTTCCTGAAAACAGTGAACACTTATGTCTGGTTCACCATTGTTGATCTACTGTTGGTTAGGACAATGTCTGAAACGTAAGTATTCAGAATATGTGTAGAATGTATTAATGAATGTGAGACGTTATTTGAGAAGGTTATATACATAAACACAATGACTTTGAATGTAGTTAAGTAGAAGATAAAAATCCTCTAAGCCACTCAAGCTGTGGGCTTGAAATATATGGTTATGTTTCTCGTAGAAGTTTGAGCTTAACAGGAAATGAAGTTTCCATTCTGAATTACATTGTGTTTATCTTGATATAAAGCCTTAATAAATGTTCTGAAAGATATTTTCTGAAAGTTGATTCATAACCAATACTTTATGACAATTTCATATTGAAGATAGTTTATGGATTTGAGTTTGTGATTTGTAATTATCTTTACCTTTCAATCTCTAATAATCACAATTTTAATTTTTTATAATTGTAATGCAACATTTCTGGGAGTTGCTCTTCCAATTATGGAAATTGAACTGAGTGTCCTGGTTCTTTCTGCACAAGGAAATACTGCTTTAAAAAATATAAAATTTTGTGTACCTATTCATGTGATTAGTCCATGGTAGGGTTATTATAATTCACTTTATTTCTTTTTTAATACATATAAACCAGTATGCTTAATAAACACAACTTATGATGTAATCAAGGAACCATATAATGGATTTTTTCTGCCTTCCACCATCCCAGTTAACTTTTCCCAGTGAACTAATTTTCCTTTTTGCTGGATAAAAACTCCATTAAATCTGAGTTTTCTGCTCAGACCTCTGTCTCTCTAAATTGCATATAATCTCAAATTAAAAAATTACAATGTTTGATGCTTGTAATTAAAATCTGAATTTGCATGCCTTAAATCTTTTCTTGGTCTACCATTACCCTATCTCAACTTGCAGAGATCTGTTCTAGACTGGAAATTACCAGAAAAAAATGAAGAGGGATGGAAAGTGAGATTGGCTTCTCTTTTTCCTTTCTGTGAATAACTGCTGCTTCAATCTCAATAAGGGAAGAAAGGTTTGGTCAGGGGCTAGGACAAAATAAACCTTCATTTGCTGTGGTCTCATAATAAGCTCTGTCCTGACCTGTGCCCTGGAAAATGGGACACTCTTTTGGGCTCTTTTCAGGTTTGCTTCTAGTCCCACCCTTCTTGGGAGAAGGCATCGCTATTGAGAAAGCTCTTTGGTCCCTCTAAGCAGCCTTAAAGGGGAGGACTCGAGGTGGCTCCTTGCCCTTTCTCTCTGGTGTGGCATTCACCAGTGTGCAGAAAGCACTTCTTAGGATCCTATGGCCTACCAAACTCTAAAATGCAAGCTGATTCTTCTTGGATGTGTCACATAAGGAAAGACTGAACCCATCTCTTATAAGCAGGAACTAGATCCCATTCATGGTTTAGATTTCTCAGGTTTGAGCCAAGTATCAGCCCTCTTTATCTAACAATTTTAGCAAATAATTCTCTTCCTTCCTTCCTTCCTTCTTTCCTTCCTTCCTTCCTTCCTTCCTTCCTTCCTTCCTTCCTTCCTTCTTTCCTTCCTTCCTTCCTTCCTTCCTTCCTTCTTTCCTTCTTTCCTTCTCTCCCTCCCTCATTCCTTCCTTCCTTCCTTCTTTCCTTCTCTCCCTCATTCCTTCCTTCCTTCCTTCCTTCCTTCCTTCCTTCCTTCCTTCCTTCCTTTTTTCCTTCCTTCCTTCCTTCCTTCCTTCCTTCCTTCCTTCCTTCCTTCCTTCCTTCCCTCCTTCCTTTCCTCCTTCATTCCTTCCTTCTTTCCTTCCTTCCTTCCTTTTTTCCTTCCTTCTTTCCTTCCTTCCTTCCTTCCTTCCTTCCTTCCTTCCTTCCTTCCTTCCTTCATGAGCACAAGCAGTAGAAGAAGAAAGAGAACAATCTTAAGCATGCTCCCTGCCCAGCACAAAGCCCAAAGCAGGACTCAGTCTCAAGAATCATGAGATCATGACCTGAGCCACAGTCAAGGGTCCAAGGCTTAACTGAGTCACCCAGGCATCCCAGCAAACAACTTTGAAAACAGTCTTTCTCATTAGGGGAATTGAAGCCCCTATCTCCTCCTACTGTGCTAGGAGTTAGAGGTAGGATTTTGTGACTGCAACAATATCTTTTCAGCAGTCCTCCCTTCTCTTCTCTTTGTTCTCTAGTAATCTTTGATCTGGATCAGGGGCTCAAGTACCATGGGACAGGTCCTCTTGCCTTTCCATTCTAAATTCTGTTTGGGTAGGAGTTGTAGGGAGTCCAACCCATACTCATTATTGGAGCCCTACTTGAAACTGAGACATAACCAGGTACACCCTAATATCCTGTTGTACCAATAATTAAAAGTATGAGGAATGAGGACCAACTAGGTTGAACCATAGAAAAGTGCTGGTACTGGACCATTCTGCTTTAAACAAATAGCAATCTCAGCAGTATAGGATGACACCATTTTAAATACACATTTGAATAATTTTACTAAATAGCAAGGGTCCACCATTATCTGAAATCTTTGGGTTCAGATAGATTTCAGAGTTCATAAGATTTTTAGATTTTTGATTTATGTTTTTGAATATAAGTGAGTGCATATTTTATAATATATCTGTGGCTCTGGATTATAAAGCTCTCTGATTGCTGTATTGGGAATGTGTTTGGTTATGAAAAAATCTGTCTTATTTGTAATGATAACTGTGGTTTCTGGCTTATAATTTGCATTTCCTAGAGAAATTTCTGTCATCTGATGAAACTTCGAGGTCATATGTGAACTATAGATAGAAGATACACCATATTCTGTCCAAGATATCCTTAAATCTCAGCAATGTAATAATATCATCATAAGGCCTCCATCATAAATTCATTTCACTTCACACTGCATTACCAATTGATTCCACCCTGTGGTATGTGAACATACTAACTTATAAAATCATCATAAGAAATTATGTTAAATTTTAGAGACAATATTAAAATGAGCAGAGATATCTCATAGTTTTCAATTTGCTCCTCATTCATTTCTTACTAGGAATTTTGATAATTAAAGTCAAAAGTATTTGAATTTATTAGCTGCTACACCTAGATTTCCCAATAGTTTATTCCTTTCTTGTGCTACCTTAGACTTTCTCAAATTTGAGTGCACAGAAGCATTATACTGTGGGAGTGCACACAGACAATATGTGTATTGTTAAGTCCTGCTGATATTAAAAAATTCCAGGGTAATTTTTACCTACATGTGGTTTTCACTTAAGGCTTTGATTTTAGAAAATGACCCCTGCCCATACCTGAGAGTTGGCATGACGGTGACAGGGCTCCTAAGTGCAATACAACCAAAGATTGATTAGTGAGGACTTGAATGGCAATTCCTCTTTGTCAAGTATGTATAAGCAGCTGCTACCTACTGGCTTCTGACTTGTCTTCTAGGTGTGCTCTAAGCAGGACCATCCATTTAGCTGTAGCTCATTATACTTGGCACTGTAGGACCTCACTTAACCTGATTTCTTCTTTATACTTTCTGTAAACAGAAATTATATAAACTTTGGGAACTGTTTAATATGAGAGCAGGAGCAGTACAGACAGAATACTGCTGTCAGGCATTTAAGAAGCCACTTCCATATGTCTACCACTGTTAGCGATGTGGTCTTTAGCAAATCACTTAACATCTCTGTGCCTTTTTTCTTGAAAACCGCGCTAACTAAAAGCAATGGTAATGGCTTAGATTTGGATGGTGTTTTGCTTCTAAGAGTTACGCCCACTAAACTTCATTTGATTCTCATAATACTGCTATGAGATAATAGCTCAGACAGAATTATTCGTATTTGACAGGTAAAGCTTCTATTCAGATATGTGAGATATCTTGCCCACAGCCACAGACTCTGTTTGGATAGTCCTCACAATATGTTCTGGATTTGCATCTAGAATCTAGATTTTAAACTCCAAATACAGTTGTTTTCTCTCACTTCCCCACCCCAACCATATCACTTTTTTTTCAAACTTCAAATGGCATCACAAATTACCTTATTTTTTAGTTTGTGTTTCTTTTTAATTTTTAAAATTTGTTTAGGTTTTATTGATCTTTGAGAGAGAGAGAGAGAGAGCAAGCATGAGCAGGGGAGGGACAGAGAGAGAGAGGGAGACACAGAATCTGAAGCAGGCTCCAAGCAGGTTCCAGCTGGCAGTACAGAGCTTGACGTGGGGCTCGAACTCACGAACCGTGAGATCATGACCTGAGTGGAAGATGGATGCTCAACCAAGTGAGCCACCCAGGCGCCCCTCTTTTAAATTTTTTTTAACATTTGTTTATTATTATTTTGAGAGACAGAGCGTGAGTGGGGGAGGGGCAGAGAGAACGAGGAAGACACAGAATTCAAAGCCGGCTCTGAGGTATCTGCAGAGCCCGAGGTAGTCTGTGTTGCAAATGTTCTGTTATATCCTAAATAAATTTTAACTGATTCCCTTTTAGCCTGCTTTTACATAAAGTAAGATTATATAGTTACTGAAAATGAATAATCAGTCACATTTGCCATAAATGGGAGGAGATGTCCATACAACACATCCACAGAAAAGAACCCAAACTAAATCCAGGTCATTAAATACTAGCAAGAAAATCTAGCTAAGGGTTTGATCCTGAGGTTTGCTCTTTCTTTGTTAAAAAAGGAGATTAGCAAGCCATAGAAAGAGGTTGAAGATATACTGGCACCAAACTGAGAACTTTTCTTAATGAAATCAAAAGCTTTGAAACAGGACAAATCTCACACTGTGTGGTTCAATGTTATTCAAGGCCATGCCTGTAGGCCACCCGAAATCAATCTGTATGCCATCAGTGAGTATTTGTTCCACATTGTGGAGAACACTGTGCTCTGTCTTACCTAACATGAACTTCTCTTAGGGTTATAGTGCATTTGAGGTAATACATGTGAAAGCACTTTAACAACATTAGCTAATTCTGGAGAGTGAGTGTAAACAATGCCATGTATATGATTCACATTTAATATTACATAAAAACTAAAAACATTCATTCCTGCTTTCATTTTGTTTTTTGGTCACTTCTGCATTAAGAGGGCTATATGGATTCATTTAATTCTTTCTAATTTTGTTTTATAATTTATGCCACCATATATCCTTTATGTAATGTTTTATGTTGATATGCAGTGAAACATACCCAGAAAAGTACTCAAACCATAATGATACACAGGCATATAGATTTTTACTAACTGAACACAGCCATTTAGCAGATCAAGAAACAGATGATTGGTTGATTAGAAGCACTCTAGAAACTCCCTCCTGTCCCTTGCTTGTCCCTACCTTCCTGAGAGTAATTCAGAGGTTGACTTCTAACAATACAAGTGACCTTCATCTGTTTTCAATTTGATAATAGAATCATAAATTAGGTATTCTTTACTATCTTGCTTCTTTCCCCTAACAAGTTACTTCTGAGATCCATCTGTGTTATTTCCTGTAGTATTTATCCATTTTACTGTTAATGGACATTTAGGTTAATTTTCAGTATTTCCTACCACCAAAAATATTGCTCTAAATATTCTGTACATATCTTTTAGGAACATACATGTGCATTTTTTGGTGAATATCTAGGAGCAGTATTGTTGGGTCAAAGGCAATGCATATACAGAGTATAGAGTTTAGAGGAAAAAATGTTTTATTTACTGTTCTCATCTTCTGCCAACCAATAGTAACTTGTAACTGGATCTTGATTTCCTTTTGAGGAAAGATTCAACTTCAGTATATAGCAATTTTAATGTAATATGTCAAGTTTTTCTACTCCAGGAGCAGAAGAAGGGTTCTTGGAGGCCTCTTTTACTAGAACTTTACTAGAATTCTCCTTTCTCCGGCAAGAATATAGAGGCCTAAGATGTAAGCTTATTCAGTCAGACTCATTCTCTCCCTCCTTCTCTCTTTTTTTCCTGTGTGGGAGAGGGATTTGAAACTTGAGTAGAATGATTCAAACAGAGCAAATGCTTAGCATTCAGTCTTGGTAGCAGCAGTGGCGATTTGGGAAGTCTGGTAAGATTTGTGTTGCTGGTTTCTTATCAGTTTTAAGCCTGATTGTTTGCCTTCCCTTGATCCTGTAAGCTCATGTATCTCCTTCCAACACATTCCCTTTTTGATGAAACTATCTGTGCTGGCATCGGTTGCTAACAACCTAAGAAACCTGTGTCATAGATATGCTCGTATACCACACGCACCAATAACAACTTCTCTCTGGCTATGTTACAGTGTTCCATCTAACTGTATTCCGTTGAATGTGATAAACTTCTAAAGAATCTTGGCATCTACATATAGATGAGGACATCTAAAATGTACATATTCATGATTTCTGAACAGAGTGGAAATGCTTCCTAAAATGAGGTGTAGTGGAAAATGGTGACGATTATGCTTCTCTGACTTAACCTCATGGGAGAGGTAGATATTCAAAGAGAGGGGATTTAGTGGTATAGAAAGTTTTGTCTCCTAAAGTTGATATTTGCTGGCTCTAATCATAATTATATATTATTTATGAATGTTGTATTGCATTTCAGAGTAAGGGCCTTAAATGGTAGTGTTCACAGTATCTGTTTTTATCAGGAGCGATGAGAAGAGGTAAATAAATGTCATTTGCTGTGAAATTAACAGCTTGCGAAAAATTTCTACCCAGTGTAGTGTTTCATCTGTCCAACTTTTGTTAAGTCTGCTTAACGATTTAACATTGTATGTTTTACTTATTAAATTTTAAACCTGACTACTAAAATTTGGAGTTGACTGCACACAAATGGACATTGTAAGACTCTGCCCTAGCTTACAGTTGTGTGTAAGCTTGAGCTTCTTTGGAGCGTGCATTTATGGAGTTGGGTAAAGTTTGCTTCAGTTCACGTGTCGCGTCTCAGGTATCCGTCCTAAACAGAAGAGGACCTTCGGGTCCCCTTTCACAGGATTGATTATAAGAACAGAGATGATGGCCACTTGAGTCGACCTCGTTTAAATCCTTTTTTCAGCTGACTGACCATGCCATTGAGTGTCCATAGTCTCCAGCTCTGCTTCCCCCAATTTGAGCTTATTTTGCAAATAAAAGGGCTTATTTGAAAAAATCCTAGGGGTATATTTTTGGAGATTCGAATCCGAGGGCTGTGGGTGTTAGCCCTGGAGTTCCAGGCCATGCAGGAGAAGTCAGAATTGAGCTGTTGAAAACAGCGCAAGCAATGACTAAACACGTGGGTGCTAGGGAGAGATTGCTGGAGTCCATTTCTGCTACCATTTGTCTGCTCTGTCTTCTTAGACAACTTATCCAGCCCATTAAGGTTCAGTTCCTGATAAGTAAAAAGGGGACTAGAACAGTGTCTACTTGGCTGTGATGATTAAATCTCTAAAGCACTTAGTCTAAGTTACATTAGCTATTAACCATTATTACGGGTTCCTCCATTGTAGTCCTGAAATGCTTCAAAGAATCTGGATTTCTAATGACAAAATGTTCACTCTCAAAAATCAGACAATACCTTCCTGGTATACTCTGTCAAAGCTTCTTGTGCCTGTTCTTTAATGCACTTACCATAGTGTTGATACTTCAAATGTTGTGACAGCTTGTTTGTTTAATGTCGGTTTCCCTGAGACTTACATTTCATCAGGGCACGGATTATGTTTCTTTTGATAATGAATTTATTTGTGATACATAGGCAAATTCCTGATCTATATTAAGTGCCAAATAAATATTTATATAAGGAAAGAATGGATGAGCTGATGGATGAATTGAAAATAGTCATCCAGGGGATCTATGGAGATACTAAAAGACCATTAAAACTGAAGAGGACTAATTTACTTATAGACTCTAATTTTGCTCACATTATATCCTCAGTGCCTATAACTGATCCTCAAACACAGAAGTGACTGAATAAATATTAAGTTGAACAATATGAAACTGCCAATATCCAATTACTTCTGCCCTACAAAAACGGCAATTTCATGTGGATCAATGTGGCATTTGTAGAACAGATTAGTAAATAAATATTTGAATCCTATAGTAATTCCCCATCGTAGCTTTAGTTTTAAATATATGTTTATGTGTATTTGTGTGTCTTTATTTTGCAGCACAAACAATTGGAAGCTGTGTAATACACATTGAAGAGTTCTAACCATATTTATAACCTCAAGATTCTAGTACTAAATACTAAAACTTGATATTTCAAGTAAAGCAGTCTAAGAAAAACTCTTCAGATATTTACCATATGTGGGAACTACAAATCTTAAATTTTTCATTTGTGGATCAAAGAATCAAAACAAAATTAAGCCTCCTTAAGACGGTCTCCTTAGAGTGTGCATTGCTTCCCGCGCCCCCCCCCCCCCCGCCCATGTCAGACTGTATTTAGGAACAGATAATGTAGCTCATAGAATTTTGTATAGCAATACTTGAAGAGTGTATATTTTTTTTTTATTTTTAAACTTAGAATATTGTTTTTTTTTTTCCATGTCAGACTGTATTTAGGAACAGGTAATCTAGCTCGTGGAATTTTGTATAACAATACTTGAAGAGTATGTATTTTTTTTATTTTTAAACTTAGAGTTGATTAAAGATGCCAAAATGATTTGTGCAATGACTGAACCCATTAAGAAATGAACAATATGCCTGTTTTCTACTCTGTCATAATGATGAACAACTATGCATCTATGGATTGGGTTTCTGATAGCAACTTACAGTTTCCTCTTGTATAGAAAGTACTTATAACTATTAACCTTGGAGCTAAGGGACTGGTCCCTCTTCTGGTGTGATTGAAATTAGTCTTCTAAATTTTACTTTTTCCTCCTCTGAGTCTCAACACCTATGATATTCTGGACTGAGATATCTGCTTTCGAATTTGGCCCATTATTAATAACCATGTTTATTTTTTTTATAATTCTTATGTATTTGATGAAAGCATACTCATAAAATGAGACATTATTTGTGATTTATATAGAAGACTTTGTGTCCCTTCCATCAATACACATGTCACAAAGTCTAAGAGCTTGTTTTGGTTTGTTTGTTTGTTTGTTTTTAATGTTTAAATTTGCATTTATTCTTAGTTAATGGTAATGGGTGTAGTTTCTTGGATATGTATGTGTGTGTGTCCTTATTATTTCTTCTCACAAACAAATGGCCTTATGTCTTGATACTGTGGCCACAATAGAGTAAGAAGAAAGACCAGTTCAGCTAGAATGCAGAATCAGGTTCTCTGATTCTGAATCCCAAGTTTTTATTTTTTTGTAATTCCAAAATATCTTCTAAGCTCATTAAAACCAGTCAACTACAATTTAAAGTAAATACCAGTGAAAAGAATTTTTATTAAGTGCCAAGTAAAGTGTCTGGTTTGTCTTTTTTTTTTTAAGTTTATTTTGAAAGAAAGTGTGCACACGTGCACCTGTACTCGGGCAGAGAAGGACAGAGAGGGAGAGAGAGAATCCCAAGCATGCTTTGCACAGTCAGCACATAGCCCAATGTGGGGCTCAGTCCCATTAACCATGAGATCATGACCTGAGCTGAAATCAAGACTCACTTGCTCAACTGACTAAGCCACCCAGGTGTCCCTGGTTTGTCTTTTAATAATTATGTTTGGAAGATAACCTTAAAGTGAACATTTCAGCATTTTCGAAAGAACTCTATTCTAACTGTATCATCAGTGAAGACCTAATCTGTGTTAAAACCTCTCTAAGCAAATGACTCCACAACTTTCCTAAAGTCAATCTGACATTTACCCATTTTTATTGTCAGAATATTTCTCTATATGATTAAGCATCTTGTGCTGCTCTTTAATCTTCTAACTTGTTCAATCTGCAGTGTACTTTGGGAATAATTATTCATGATTCTCTGATATATTAAGTCTTCTGAGTATCTCAAACTCTTATTCTAGATCTTTCCTCTGAGTCCTTCCTAACCCTTGTATGTCTTTCTTTACTTAGGTAATTTAGAAAGCTTCCCTCTCCATCTATGCTGCTATTCTATTATAAAAACGCCTCAGTACCTCATTAGCTTTAATAGTAGAATCACACCACTGATTTATATTTATTTAGCATGTTAATCAGCATGACCTTCAGTACTGCAATTTCATCTTGGGAGACTTAAAGCACAGTGTTCCCCTTAATTATTTGTTTGAACATTGTATTTTTATTCATTCAGTTTCATTTCTATTGTCTATTTGTACCTTGTTTGTTAATCCAGTTAAAGTACAAAATGCCTGCATTTTCACACTATAATTTAACACTATTAAGATATTAAAATTTAGCATAGAATATATGACTAATTTTGTTCTTTTCACTGTTAAAGCTTATATTACCTTTTTGACCTTCAAACTTATAAATATGTAAATAAGTTTAAAATTTAGAGATGGGCACCAGTAGGCAGTTTATACATTAAAATGGATATGCTAAAATCAAGGTTGTTTTTTTTTAATTTCCATGTAATATATTCAAACATAAAAAAAAAAACTAAGCATAATATTTATAATCTTGTTCTAACTAAATGTTTTAAATCAGTCCAATAGGGAGGAGGAGTCAACATGGTGGAGAAGTAGGGGGGCCCAAAGTTCCCTCATCCCTTAAAAACAGCAGTACTGAGACCAGAAGACTTGGAATTCCAGGAATCCAAGCTACAGAGTGACAGAAACATCTCCATGGGTCCACGGGGACAACTTGGTGGGCCATAGGTGCATGATTGTGAATTGGGAGGGATAAAATGGTCAGCACAGGCACTGAGAGGAGGGATCCCCTTCTGTGGAGAGACAAAAGGAAGAGAAAGAGAGGCTGTGGAAGTGTAGGTTTGTATCTGGACAAGAGAAAACCTCTCCAGACTATGGACTGGGGAACAGAAAGCACAGAGAAAGAACCAATTTCCAACATGATCCTGGGTTGTGGGACTTTGTCTAGACTGGGCCCAGCTGCCCTGTGCGCCTGCCTGGGGCAATGGCCAGCCCTGGACTCAGTAGCTAGCTCAGAGGCGCAGTCAGAAAGAGGAGTCCCTATCCTTGAGTGCTGTGGGGAGAAGGTATATAGCCACTTCAAGGACAAAATATCCTGCTGGTGCCTGCCAGCCAAAGGCTCTTTGTCGGCTGGCTGGCCGGCCGGAGTGGCACTATGCCAGAACTGGGGTGTGTGGAGTGGGATCCTTTAAGGTATCAGAGTTTGAATCCCATTTGAGCCCCTGTGAGGCATGGGAGACTGTGGAGCAGGACAAACCAGCCCACTCACATCCACATGACACTGTGAGGACATACCAAACAGAGTGGTCTGGGACACCTGGTCCAGGGAGGAGAGACTGGGTTGTCGTCATTTTTCTCCCCATCACCAACAAGGTGGGGCTTCAGGGAATGGATAGCAGGCCCACAGTGGAGGTGGACCCACCTACACAAACCTGCCCCTCCGGTCCCTGGTAACTGTGTATCTACCAGAGCAAGACTGACACTGACCAAAGCAGATGGCCTCTCCTCCAGACCAGCACAGACACTGGTTCCAAGGCAACATCAATTATTGGTCCAGTGGTTTTGCATTTTCTGATTTGATCCTTGGTCAAATTATTTTTATATATAAACTATATATATATAAAATTGTTTTCTTTCTTCCTCCTATTTCTCCCTTTTCTATTCTGGTTGTTGGTTTGTTTGGGCACACATTTTTAATCTATTCTTTTTACAACTCTTTTGCATCTCCTTCTTTAGTTTCCTCTCTCTCTCCCTCTCTCTGGATCAAGCTGTGTAGTTTCTCTGATTATCTGCTTGGTCAATTCTTTTTTCTTTTCTTTTTCCCCACCCCTGTAATTTCCCTCTTTGTATGGGATAAGGCTTCTTCCACCACCACATCTTTTAAATTTTTTCCAAGGTTTCTCAATGAACAAATCAAATCACACTTGGTGGAATGTCCAAATCACCACTACGAGTAGGGAGATAAAGCAGCCAGAGTCACAACAACAGAGAGCATGCAGCACACTCCAGAAACACCTCGTGAAGGGCTACGCCCTGGACAGTGTATGACCCCTTTTTTATATAGTAGTGCTCACAGGTGCAGGACACATAACAAGCTGTTAAAACACGTGAAGGACAGAAAACTAGCCAAAATGATGAAACAGAAGAATTCTCCAAAAAATTCCAGGAAGAAATGACAGAGAATTGCTCAAAACGGATATAAACAATATATCTGAGCAAGAATTTAGAATAGTCATAAGATTAATAGCTGGACTTGAAAAAAGCATAGAAGACAGAATCTATTGTTGTAGAGATCAAGGAACTAGGAAATAGTCATGATGAATTAGGGAATGTTGTAAATGTTGTAAAAACAAACTAGATGCAGTGACAGTAAGGATGGAAGAAGCAGAGGGGAGAATAAGTGAAATAGATGATAAAATTATGGAAAATAATGAAGCTGAGAAAAAGAGATAAGAAAATACTAGACCATGAGGGGAGAATTAGAGAACTAAATGATTCAATGAAATGTAATAATATTTATATCATAGCAGTTCCAGAAGAAGGAGGAGGAGGGAGAAGGAGGAGAAAGAAGGAGGAAAGAAAAGGAGCAGTGAGGAGGAGGAAGGAGGAAGAGAGAGAGAGAGAGAAAGAGGCAGACATCCTAATCCAGGAGACACAGAGAACTCCCTTCAGATTCAACAAGAATAGGTCTTTGCTAGGCATATCATGGTAAAATTGGCAAAATAAAAAGATAAGGAGAGGATTCTGAAAGCAGCTAGGGACAAAGGGACTTTAACCTACAAAGTGTAGACACATAAGAGTAGTAGCAGGCCTGTACACTGAAACTTGGAAGGCCAGAAGAAAGTGGCGGGAAATATTCCATGTGCTGAATAGTAAAAATATGCAGTCAAGAATCCCTTATCCAGCAAGGCTGTCATTCAGAATAGGAGAGATAATGGCTTTCCCAAACAAAAACTAAAGGAGTTCATGACCACTAAGCCATCCCTGCAAGAGATCCTAAGAGGGGCTCTGTGAGTGAAATGCCACAAAGACTACAAAGGACCAGAGATATCACAAGCATGAAACCTACAGATAACACAATGACACTAAATTCATGTCTTTCTGTAATAACTGTGAATGTAAATGGACTAAATGTCCCAATCAAAAGACATAGGGTATCAGAATGAATAACAAAACTAAGATAAATCTATGCACTGTCTACAAGAGACTCATTTTAGACCTGAAGACACCTTCAGCTTGAAAGTGAGAGAATGGAGAACCATTTATCATGCTCCTGAAAGTCAAAAGAAAGCTGGAGTAGCCACACTTATACCAGACAAACTAGCTTTTAAACTGAAGACTCTAACAAGAGATGAAGAAGGGAATTATACCATAATTACAGGGTCTATACATCAAGAGCTAACAATTATAAATGGTTGTGCCCCCAACTTGAAAGAACCCAAATATATAAATCAATCACAGACATAAGCAATCTTATTGATAAGAATATGGTAATTTGCTGGGTACTTTAATACTCCACTTACAACAATGGACAGATCATCTAGGCAGAAAATCAATAAAGAAGCAATGGCCTTGAATGATACACTGCACCAGAAGGACTTGACAGATACATTCAGAACTTTTCATCCAAAAGCAGCAGAATACACATTCTTCTTGAGTGCACATGGAACATTATCCAAGATAGAGCACATACTGGGTCACAAAACAGCCCTCAATAAATATAAAAGAATTGAGATCATGTCATGAACATTTTCAGATCTCAATTCTATGAAACTTGAAATCAATCACAAGAAGAAATTTGGAAAGCCTCCAAATGCATGTAAAAGACATCCTACTAAAGAATGAATGGGTCAACCAGGCAATCAAAGAAGAAATTTAAAAAAATATGGAAACAAATGAAAATCAAAACATGACAGTGCAAACCCTTCGGGATGCAGCAAAGGCAGTCCTAAGGGGAAAATTCATTGTATTCCAGGCCTATCTCAAGAAACAAGAAAAATCCCAAATATAAAACCTAACCTCATACCTAATGGAACTAGAAGAAGAGCAGCAAAGACACCCCAAATCCAGCAGAAGAAGAGAAATAATAAAGATTAGAGCAGAAATAAGCAATTTAGAATCGAAAACAAATAGTAGAACAGATCAATGAATCTGTTCAGAGCTTGTTTTTTGAAAGAATGAACAAAATTGATAAACCCCTAGCCAGACTGCTATAAAAGAAAAGAGAACCGAAATAGATAAAATCTTGAATGAAAGAGGAGAGATCACAACCAACACCACAGAAATAGAAACAATAATTAGAGAATACTATGAAAAGTTATATGCCAACAAACTGGACAACCTGGAAGATATGGACAATTTCCTAGACACCCACGCAACACCAAACCTCAAGCAGGAAGAAATACAAAATTTGAACAGACCCATAACCAGCGCAGAAATTGAATCAGTTATCAAAATTCTCCCAACAAGTAAGAGTCCTGGGCCAGATAGCTTTCCAGGGGAATTCTATCAGACATTTAAAGTAGAGTTAATACCTATTCTTCTCAAGTTGTTCCAAAGAACAGAAACGGAAGGAAAGCTTCCAGACTCATTCTTTGAAGCCAGCATTACCTCGATTCCCAAACTAGACAGAGACCCCACAAAGAAGGAGAATTACAGTCAAATATCCCTGATAAACATGGATGCAAAACTTTTCAACAAGATACTAGCAAAGCAAATTCAACAATATATTAAAAGAGTTATTCGCCATTATCAACTGTGATTCATTCCTGGGCTGCAGGGCTGGTTCAGTATTTGCAAATCAATCACTGTGATACATCACATTAATAGAACAAAGGATAAGAACCATATGATCCTGTCAATAGATGCAGAAAAGGCATTTGACAAAATACATGATCCTTTCTTAATAAAAACCCTCAAGAAAGTTGTGATAGAAGGAACATACTTTAACATTATAAAGGCCACACCTAGTATTATCCTCAATGGGGAAAAACCAACATTTTTCCCCCTGAGATCAGGAACACGACAGGGATGTCCATTCTCACCACTGTTGTTTAACATAGTGTTGGAAGTCCTAGCATCAGCAACAGGCAAAAACCTCTTTGACCTCCGCCGCAGCAACTGCTTACTCAACATGTCTCCGAAGGCAAGGGAAATAAAAGCAAAAATGAACTATTAGGACCTCATCAAGATTAAGACCTTCTGCACAGCAAAGGAAACAATCAACAAAACTAAAAGACAACTGATGGAATGGGAGAAGATATTTGGAAATGATATATCAGATGAAGGGTTAGTATCCAAAATCTATAAAGAACTTACCAAACTCAACACCCAAAAAACAAATCATCCAGTGAAGAAATGGGCAGAAGACATGAATAGATACATTTCCAAAGAAGACATCCAGATGGCCAACAGGCACATGAAAAGATGCTCCACATTGCTTTTCATCAGGGAAATACAAATCACCACTTCACACTGGTCACAGTGGCTAAAATTAACAACTCAGGAAACAATAGATATTGATGAGTATGTGGAGAAATGGGAACCCTCTTGCACTGTTGGTGGAAATGCAAGCTGGTGCAGCCATTCTGGAAAACATTGTGGAGGTTCCTCAAAAAATTAAAAATAGAACTACCCTACAACCCAGCAATAGCACTACTAGGAATTTCTCCAAAGGATACAGGAGTGCTGATTAAAAGGGTACATGCACCCCAATATTTATAGCAGCACTATCAACAATAGCCAAATTATGAAAAGAGCCCAAATGTCCATTAACTGATGAATGGATAAAGAAGATGTGGTTTATATATACAATAGAATACTACATGGCAATGAGAAAGAATGAAATCTTGCCATTTGTAACAACGTGGATAGAATTGGAGGGGATTATGCTAAGTGAAATACGTCAGTCACAGAAAGATACATATCCTATGTTTTCATTCATATGTGGAATTTGAGAAACTTAACAGAAGACCCGGGGGAAGGAAGGGGAAAAATACTTGAAACAGAGAGGGAGGCAAACCATAAGAGACTCTTAAATATAGAGAAAAAACTGAAGGTTCATGGGGGGGGGGGGGCTGGGGTAAAGGGGAAAATGGGTGATGGACATTGAGGAGGGCATTGTTGGGATGAGCACTGGGTGTTGAATGTAAGCAGTGAATCATGAAAATCTATTCCTGAAGTCAAGAGCACACTGTATACACTGTAGGTTAGCTAACTTGACAATTAATTATATTTAAAAATAAATAAATCAGTCCAATAAGATAGATTTACTGAACTTTAGGGGTAGCAATAAAAATATATTTTGGAATATTGCATTTTTAATTTAGCAAATGATCTACAACTTTTATTTTCTTAATGTTTATTTTTGAGAGAAAGGGAGGGAGGGAGGGAGCAGGGGTAGAGAGAGAGGGAGACACAGGCTCCAGGCTCTGAGCTATCAGTACAGAGCCGGATGGGGGGTCGAACTCATAAGCTGCGAGATTATGACCTGAGCTGGAGTTGGACACTTAACTGACTGAGCCACCCAAGCGTTTGTTTTATTTATTTTAATTCTAAGAGTTTAAATCAAGCAGTGTAACAGAATATAACACTTTCTACTAGATTTTAGGAGGAACTAATTAGTTCCTGAGCATAACTGCCTTCTCATAAAATGGTTCTGAAATGCCAAATAAAACTCATTAAATTTTTTTAATGTTTATTTTTGAGAGAGAGAGAGAGAGAGACAGAGTGTAAGTGGGGGAGTGTCAGAGAGAGAGGGAGACACAGAACAAAAAGCGGGCTCCAGGCTCTGAGCTGTTAGCACAGAGCCCAACATGGGGCTTGAACCAAAAAAACTCATTTTAATAGAAAAATCCTTTTGACTCAATCATGTAGATTATTTATTGTATTCAATTAACATCATTAATTTCAGAGACATGTAGAGAAATAACATATATGTAAAGAAAAGAATTATCTGAAAAATAGATAAAACAGTATAGATGCAGACATGAGTTAAAATTGTTATTTTATCTCTGACTAAATCCCACAAGGAGCATAAAATTTTTAAAAAATACTAAGAAGTATAGCATATTAACCTATCAGAATACATTTGTAAACTTATAATGAAACAGTCAGAAATGGGTCAGGATCTGACAGTAGCAACGAGAAATATAATTTACAAAGTTTGTGGCAGAGAGATAAATGTATCAGATTTAAGATGTGCAAAGATCCAGAAAGGGGCAGGCAGTGCCACTTGACTATCCAATAAATAGTCTGGAGATAGAGGAAAGTAGGCAAGTTCTGGGAGGGAACCTAAATAGGGAGAGACTGACAGATCTCTAAAGTCTAGTAAGACAAGTAGAATTCAGAATATGAGGGTCAAATATTCAGGAGTAATATCATGACCAAGTAGGGCTTGTAAGTTCTTATCTTAGAACCCCTGATTTTAAAACACAAACAAGGGACGCCTGGGTGGCTCAGTCAATTAAGCTTCCCACTCTTGATTTCGGCTCAGGTCATGATCCCAGGGTCATGTGACCAAGCCCTGTGCCAGGCTCCACACTGAGCATGAAGCCTGCTTAAGATTCTCTCTCTCTCCCTCTGCCCCATTCCCCCACTCATGCTCTTTCTCTATACAAAACAAAACAAAAACAAAAAATAACAAAAACAAAAAACAACCTTGCAAAACAGTTTGTACTTTCTGAAGTTCATAGAATAACTGACAGTTTGTAAGTGTTAAGTTGGGAACCAGTTACTGAATGCAAGTACCCTTATATGTGTTATTTCTCTTAATCCTTAGTGTATGTTACAGGGATTATCTCCATTATACTTATGGAAAAACAGAGGAACAGAGAGATTAAATCATATGCTGAAGATCACACTAGTAATGAGTGAAGTCTGGATTGGAATTCAGATAGACTCCAGAGCTACCTATAAACTATTTTAGAACAAGGTGAGGTGAGAATCTAAGGTGAATATGATCATATTTGAGTGTAATTCATCTTTGGACATCATGAAGTAGTGGGGACTAAAGTAACTATAACTCCTACATTTGAAATTTATAGTTAAGTAGAATATTCCTTAGTATGTTTTTTTCTTACGTCAAGCCACAATAGACCTACTATTCACAACACAAAGAATAGGTGACAGAATCTTCAATAGAATGAGAAAGGTACATTGTTGAATTTTGTCTTGGATTCATCTAAAATCCCTTGTTCTCATATTCATTCTTTACAATTATTCTCCTCTGTGTGGCAGATACTATATTAGGGACAGAAGATTTAGCATGACAGAGAGCATGTCCTTATGAATTTATAGTTTATTGGTGGAGATAGTTGATAAATATATAAATATGTGTGTTACAATATTTTTTGAAACAGTTCTATGAGGAAAAATAAAGCAGACTGAAGGTAGAGAGTGAAAGAAGTTTCTTTTAAAGGGTGTTCATAAGAGGATTCTCTAAGGAGGTAAGTGTGAAAACAGATTTAAAATGAATGACCAAGGCTTTCAAACATGTAGAGGAAAATAATTTAAGAGAAAAGAATAAGTGTAAGTACATTGAGTTCAGAAAACAAAGGGAGGAGTACTGGAAGATGAGGTTTGAGAGACAGGTAGGAGTGAGATCATTGAGGACCCACTAGATCATAGCATAATGTTCCCATGGTGAACCAGATAGGAAGCCACGGGGGGTGTTTTACATGAGAAGTGTCGTAATGAGATTTTTAGAAAATTAAAATCACTCCAGCTACTGTGGAGGTAATGCCTTAAACTAAGACGCTAGCAGTGAGCATAATGACACGTAATCAGATTGATACATTCTAAAGGCAGAATATAATATTAATTGCTCATGATTTAGGATTTGAAGTTTGGATGTTAAGAGAAAAGAAGTATTTCAAAGTTTTTAGCCTGACCTAATGGTGGTACCAGTTTTGAGGGGATAGAAATAATCACGTTTCCATTTTAGAAACATTAAATGTTAAATGTCAATTAGGGATCCAAGTGGAGATAGAGATTTGGCAGTCCAATGAAGAGTCAAGAGATAGTGGGGATGTTCTAAGATAAGCATACAAATTTACACAGATGGTTTCCAAAGTCTTAAAACTGGATGGCGTTGCCTAGGAGGTTAGGGTAGACAGAGAATGCACAGAGGCAGTGATTGAGTTCTGGGATATCCTAATACTTAATAATCAGGAAGAGGAAAAAAATGCAGAAAGTGAAAGGTAATAGTAATATAAAATAAAACTCAGGAATAGGTACTTAGAATTGAAGAGAAGAAAGTGTTTCCAGAAGTAGGAAATGTCTGTCATATGCTGCTCAGAAGTTGAGTAAATTAGGAGTAAATATAGACCATATAACCATAGAATTTACCAACATGGAAATTGTCATTATCCTTGAGGAAAACAGTTTCAAAGGAATGACTGTGATCAAAGCCCTAAGAAATCAAATAGAGGCAGCAAACATAAACAAACCCTTTGAGGAATTTTGCCAAAATGCAAATAGAGAAATTGGGCAGTAACTAAATAAGCACAGAAGGTATAGATTTCTTTTTTCTTTACTGAAAGTTGTTATAGAATGTTTATATGCAAATAGAAATGATCCAATAATCAGAAAAAAATGAAATTTACATTCAAAAAAGAAAACCAATGGAACAAAATTCTTGAGACAGAGAGGAGGATGAAATACATATAAATGAATGTGTCTACCTTAGGAGGATACAGGGACTTTTCATTTGCTGTAAGAGAAAGGAAACTCACGGTATGTAGGTACAGATTAAAGCATGATGGCAGATGATGTGAGAAGAAAAGTTCAATTTTGTTTCCCTCAGTTTTCTCAGTGAACTAAGAATGTGGTTATCACTTAAGAGTGAGGTGGGGAGATGGGTGCTAGAAATTTGAGGAAATCCAAGATGGTGTGAAATAATCTTCTTTGTGACTGGGAAAGTAAATTCCCTGTGATATGTGTTAGAATCACAGAGCACTGCTGAGTCCCACTTGACATAAATGGTCCCAGGTGTAAAGTGAGACTCGCCAGCATGGTTGTGTATAGTTTCCAGTCATGTTGAGCAGCGTGGGTGCAGGCATGGTGTGATCAGATATTTGGGTTTAATGAGGACTGAGGTTTTTTTGTTTTGTTTGTTCAAGTAAGTAGAATAGATGAAGGTTGTAGACCAGGATTCTAAACTGGATTTTTTTTTTTAATGATAAATGAAGAGGTTGACTGCCAATATGAAAGTGACAGATGAATGGATTAGTGGTTTCAGTGGGTTGAAGAGTTATTGGAGTGGAACTAAAGATTTGAGTAAGTGAGCTGGAAAGATAGGAACTGGTGTTAGAGATCTGGACCTGTCTGAGGTCTTTAAAGTAAAAGGAGAATGTTAGCGATTACAGGCTACTGAAGACACCAGCAGCTGGATCTGCTATGGCGGCTGCCTGCACTGAAGGGCAACATTTTTCTTTCCCATGCAAATAATTTAGAAAGATGGGTGTGCAATTCACATGTGGTATGACCTGTGATTCACACGTCGTATGGAAAAATTGAACCTTGTTTTTGAGATGGCATTTGTACACTCCAAAAATAGTAATGGAGGTAAAATTAACACTCCTGTGTTAATTCAGGAAATGCAAATCAAAACCACAATGAGATATCATCTTATACCTGTCAGAATGGCCAGCATCAAAAAGACAAGAAATAAGTGTTGGCATGGATGTGGAGGAAAAGGGACCCCTTGTGCACTGTTGGTGGGAATGTAAAATGGTGCAACCATTGTGTAAAATAATCTTCAGGTTCCTCAGAATATTAAATCTAGAATTACTATATGATCTAGAAATTTCACTACAGGGTATTAATGAAAACATTAATTTTAAAAATATATACTCCCCTATGTTTATTATAGCATTATTTACATTAGCCAAGATATGGAAGCAGCCTGTGTCCATCCATTGATGAATGCATAAAGAAGATGTAATATATATCTAACCTGTAATAGATAGATAGATAGATAGATAGATAGATAGATAGATATGATATTTATATACATACAGAAGAATGAGATGTTGTCATTTGCAGCAACATGGATGGACCTAGAGGGTATAATGCTAAGTGAAGTAAATCAGTGAAAGACAAATACCATATGATTTCACTCATATGTGAAATTTAAGAAAAACAAACAAAGAAAAACAGAGATAAACAAACAAAAAAACTACCAGACTCTTAAATATAAGATGATGGTTACCAGAGGGAAGGTGAGTAGAGGGAGGGGTGAAATAAAGAGGATTAAGACTACACTTATCTTAAATTAGGATGGATTTCTGTTTGTTCTTTTAATTACTGTAACCCAGGCACTTAAAGCAACCATTCATTATGGAATGAGTAATGAAGGAATGGATGGAACAATCTATCAATTTTTGATATTTTCAGTTTGGTCTGTCAGAAATGATAAACAAAATTTTTAAAAAGTACACTTACCTTGATAAGCAGGGAGTGTGTAGAATTGTTGAATCATTATACTATACACCTGAAATTCATATAACACCATATGAATTATACTTCAATGAAAAAATTAACACTCATGTGAATGACTACTGAGATATTCTGTATTGTGATGTTTTCAAAAACTTCTGGTCTAGTGGCGCCTGGGTGACTTGGTTAAGTGTGCAACTAGGTTTGGCTCAGGTCATGATCTTGTGGTTCTGTGAATTTGGGCCCTGTGGGCTCTGTGCTGGTAGCCCAGAGCCTGCTTAGAGTTCTCTCTCTCCCTCTCTCTCTCTACCCCTCCCTGACTCACGCTGTCCCTGTCCCTCTCAGAATGAAGAGACTGAAAAAAAAACCACATCTAGCCTATGACTCAATTCTGAATTATTTTTACTGAAGTTCTAAAGTTTGGATGATTGTATATACATGACCACAAAACACATTGATACAGACCTGAAGTCAATACAGTGAGAGATGATTTAACAAGTATCTATAATTTTGAGACAATGGTTTAGTCAGTATCTTGTCAGTACAAAATTATTCTTGGAGTTTATTTGATTTATTCTACTTTGTTTTATCTTAGTGATCATAAATTACCCTTTTGCATTAGATTTAGTTTATACATCTATAAGCTCTAAAAACAGTACATTAAAAAATATATTTGCTGTAACTCTTGAGTTTTTCTCTAACATACATTCTTAGTACATAGAAATACTAAATCATTAATGAAATATGAAGAAGTATAGGAATTTGATAAAAATGTTAGAGTGTTATCACTTATTTTACCTATATGTGTATACATATATAAAAATATAGTGGTACTTTTTGCAGAAACTAAATGGCAAATTCATTGAACGTAGTTATTTTGGAAAAAGACTGTATACATCTCCTCTTGATACTAAACAAATTAGTTTAGTTTTATTTCAGAAATTTAAAAACAAAACATTTACTATAAATGCACATTTATTATAATTTCCAAAAAGGCATGTACTTTCATCAAAATAATTTTAAATATTTGGGACTCATAACAAATTCTTGGCACTAGTTTGTCATTGTAATTTAAAACATGTTTTTTTTTTATATACAAAGAACATATCCAATGTTTTTATGTAATTGCTTCCCTAACAATCATATGGTTAGATATATTTTATGAAGTAAGCAAATATTAATATTGCCAACTAGTACCTTGTGAATGCCTTTGAATTTAACTGATTGTAAGTTGGTTTCCGAAGTAGATATTCATTTAATATGTATACACACACATATACAAATTAAAGCTTTTCTTTCTGACATTCTCAGTGATAGTCACACTTACATGAAAATTCAATGCCCAAAAGCAAAATCTGGGAAATTTAGTACAAAAGTATTGAAGAAGAAGCTTACGTTCTTCTTCTGTGAGGATTTTGGTATTCTTTTTAATTCTAATTTGTTTATGTAATCTATTGCTGCTTCTGTGTGCATCTTAGTATTAAGAATTTTGTGTTTGGAACACAGAATCATTTTGTTAATTTTTTTTTAAAGTTTGTTTATTTGAGAGAGAGAGAGAGAGAGAGAGAGAGCGCGAGCATGAGCAGCAGAGGGGCAGAGAGAGAAGGAGACACAGAATCCGAAGCAGGCTCCAGGCTCTGAGCTGTCAGCACAGAGTCCTACACAGGCCCGAACTCACAAGCCAAGCCGCGAGATCATGAGCTGAGCTGAAGTCAGACGCTTAACCGACTGAGCCACCCAGGTGCCCCAGTATCACAGAATCTTAAAGGTTGAAGGGTGAGACTCTTAGAGTTCTGTTTACTATCTGGGGGAAACTGTAGTCCAGATAGATTGAAATTTGCCTGAGGGCCACATAGCTAGCAAAAGGCAGATTCTGAACTCAAGTTTTCAGACTTTAGATCTTGTGCCCTTTTCGGGTCTGCTGGAACAGACCTTGAAGGATTTGAAGGGTATATTGAAAGAGCCTGATCCAGAGGAAATTACTCTGGGAGAAGAAAGCAAGAGCTTTATGATTTTCTGCTAGGGAAAAGGCAAAATACAATGCAGTGTTACTTGAAGTTTGGAGGGAAAAAGAATGAATAAAATATGGATAGCTTTAAAAGAACATCATATAAGTCTGCTAGTACATCAATCCAGTGTTTATTTTGAGCAGTTGGTGACATTTAGAAAGAAGTGAGACTTCCAGACATTTTCAGTAGGTGGTCAGTTTGACATTTCTATATAATGCCTCTCTGGGCTAATAAAACTTGACTATTCCTGCTGGTTCCATTTTGATTTTATTCTTTCTGTTCATTTAAAGCAACAATTTGCTAAATCACAGTAAATAGGCAAATGCTGAAAGTCAAGTGTTTATACATGCTAAAATTTTTTAAGCCTGGACTTTTTTGGTTTTTTTGCATAACAGATGGGAGAAATGTGAATAATATCACTGGAATTCTGTAGCCTTATTTAAAAAAAAAATCATCTAGTGGCATTTAAATATTCAGTTTATGTCTAATAAAACAAATCATATTTTTAAATAAGCCCCACAATTATTATCAAAACAGATTCATGTGGCTTGGCAACTAGCAGATAACATGGACATCTGTTATTGGGAAAAGAAGTTAAAGCAAAATAAATTGAACCATAGTGTATGTTGCTATAATTTAGTAATTATTATTTTAAACTACACATTTATCCTACCTAACATCGGCTGGACTTCTGCAATGATGTCCTCTTTACAGCATGTCATGTCACCCACAAATCTGTTTCAAAAATTATCCAAATTTCTCAAACCCCAAATCATAGACTCGCTACTCTACCCAGTACCATCTTCTTATAACTTGTCTAGTCACCTATACGTAGGTGAATATTGTTGCAATCCAGTTATTTCCCTCACTTTTCTTATTTTCTCCCCTGTATTTAATTTACTTTCATTCCTTCTCACCTCCAAATCAGGAAGTATTCCTGCTCCCTCATATGAGACTGGGCATATATCTTTGCTGTTGAGTACATTGTGGCTCCTAAGATCTTTTCATACCAGTCATCTTCTTTTTAAAAGGTGTAATTGGGGGCGCCTGGGTGGCGCAGTCGGTTGGGCGTCCGACTTCAGCCAGGTCACGATCTCGCGGTCCGTGAGTTCGAGCCCCGCGTCAGGCTCTGGGCTGATGGCTCGGAGCCTGGAGCCTGTTTCCGATTCTGTGTCTCCTTCTCTCTCTGCCCCTCCCCCGTTCATGCTCTGTCTCTCTCTGTCCCAAAAATAAATAAAAAACGTTGAAAAAAAAATTTAAAAAAAAAAAGGTGTAATTGAAATAGGAGGTGTGGGGACTCCGAAACTGGCTCTGCTTATCCCCATCCAAGTCCAGACACTTATGGAGCTTTGCCCCCTTTACCTTCAGGTCTCTCCTTACCCAGGACTTTACCCTTTTTGGAGAACATATGAGTATCTTAGGACATTAAACAAGGGATTCCCTGATGCAAGTAGTGGGCAGTATTCATCCTGCTAAAGACTGGCCAATATCACACAGGTATCTGTAGAGGCTATTTTACCTGTGTAACTGCTTGCAGTAAGAGGAAACTGCTTTAAGTAGCAGTTCAGCACAAGTAGTGTGTCCCTTCTACAGGGGCTGGTGTAGACAGGATGTGCTTTTGGAAGAAGTGAGGTCATCTTATTGATGTTTCCAGTCCCTAACTAGAATGATCCACTCAGGTTTGGGAGGCTCTCCCTTTTCTGCCTTGTGGGTTTTCCTTACCTTTTCTGCCAGAATTAACACTATCAAAAAATAACTTAAAATACAGTTGTCCGTATACCTCTAAAAATAAAGCTTATGAATAAATCTAAGGCTGTACTCCTTTAGAGCTTTGATTTCTGAGCCTTGATCCTCCTCCTGTTTTCCTTTCTGGACAGTGCGTATTCTTCCAAATTAAAAGACTTTGCTTTTATTTTATTTTATTTTATTTATTTATTTTTTAATTTTTTTTTTCAACGTTTTTTATTTTTATTTTTGGGACAGAGAGAGACAGAGCATGAACGGGGGAGGGGCAGAGAGAGAGGGAGACACAGAATCGGAAACAGGCTCCAGGCTCCGAGCCATCAGCCCAGAGCCCGACGCGGGGCTCGAACTCACGGACCGCAAAATTGTGACCTGGCTGAAGTCGGACGCTTAACCAACTGCGCCACCCAGGCGCCCCAAGACTTTGCTTTTACATGGCTATCAATGAAATGGGCCTCACAAGCCAATTTGGACAACAAATCTGTTCATTAACTCCCTGTTTTTTCAGCAATGGCAGTCTTAATTCCTCTAATTTACTTGCAGTTGAACAGAGGAAAGTTTTGCATAAATATTTGGACATAAGAAAAGCAAATTATTCTATTTAAAATGTTGTACATCTGAAATTGCCCCTATACTCTTTGTATTGGATCTTTAACTTTTCATGTTCCAAACTTTCCCTTTGAAATGCTCCAACAATAATAATGATGATGACAAACAACAAAGACGAGCCCTTGGACTTCTTAACTAATAAAGGCATCAACCTATTTCTCTCCTGTTCACAATCTTGTTCTCCATGCCAAATATCTTGAAAAGTGAAATCTATTTATTGGCCACAGTCTTCATTGCTTATAATTGTCTCCCCGTTCCTAGAAACTTTGATTTCTTACTATAGATATCTTAAGTATATACTTGCTTAACTATCATGGTGATAATATGTGTGACTTTTCCCTGAATTGGTCTGTCGCCATTTCTGCAAGGAAACATCCATTTTCAAATCCATTCATGCTGAGATGTTCCCAATGCAGGTGAATTGTTTCTCCTTTTAGTCAAGGTTAATTTCTGCACTTATCTTCTGGCTTCCACTGCCAATACCTTTTCCTGTCCATCTCCCCGCCATTCCAGAACCAATTGTTTGCTTTTTTCTCTACATCTTTGAACTCCCTGGCCCTCTCTGCTGGTTTATTAGCTTTGTTTCCTTTTCTGTCTGTGTTGGACCCCTAAGTAGCAGTATTCCCCAAATTTCTTCTCTCACCGCTTTTCTCACCTTGCTCTTTCAGTCTTTCTAAGGGTTTATATTTACTTTCAAGGCTTCAGTAACCCATATTCTTAGTTGGTCACTCCCAAATCTAAATCTAAACTAATAATACTTCAATGGTATTATTTTAGCATTACTTCAGTAGCTATATTAATATGGCTAACAATGCTAAGAGATCATAGAGAAAGCACACACAAAACCTATATATTACCCAAATTTTATTTTCTCCCTTGGAGCCAAACAATTTGCTAACTGAGGCACTCAGTAACACAATGTTTTAAATTTGCATTTGTTTTTGTATTCTCTAGTTTGAAAACAAAGCACCTGTGAATGCTGGATTTCAATATGACTTGTAGTATGTGGTATAAAATGCTTTTTGAGCTGTTTCTGAGCACAGCATGGAAGTTTGTTATTGACTTTTTGTTCGCTATGATTGAGACAGCCCCTTCTAAATTATTAAAGGACAAGTGATTTCTTCAAGGTATTACTTTAGGATATTTCTTGACTTGCGGCTATTTTTTTTACCTCGTTCTTTTCACACAAAGGTAAATAACTTGTTAGTTTCTAGGAGTTTTCTTACGTGTGGGATTGTCTTAAGGAATCTTATTGGTATTTTTGGTTCAAGAGTTAGAATATGAACAAATGAGTTTCATATCTTTACACCTATGTTTGCTGAATAAAGCAAAACATATTTCTGATTTCCATAATGTTAGCTGGGGCCTAACTTAATTATTATTTTAACAGTAGTAAAAGTAGTCAGCTGGGATGCCTGGGTGCTCAGTTGGTTAAGCGTCCGACTTCAGCTTAGGTCATGATCTCACACTACGTGAGTTCGAGCCCCACATCGGGCTCTGTGCTGACAGCTCAGAGCCTGGAGCCTGCTTCAGATTCTGTGTCTCCCCCTCTTTCTGCCCCTCTCCTGCTCATGCTCTGTCTCTCTCTTTCTCAAAAATAAATAAAAACATTAAAATTTTTTTAAAAAAACTAGTCAGTCTTTAGGTGAAAATATTGAAATCAATGGAGGTAAACAGATATGAACGGACACAACTTAATTTTAATGGAATTTGTAGGCCTCAATTCTTGCATATGTTAGGGACATGGGTAGGAATTTAAGGTGAGAGAGTTAAGATGTCAAATTCTCTTCAGGAGAGAATATGAGTTGTTTAAATTTAAGAAGCCTACCAACTTGCCCAAAGTTAAATATTAAAATTTATCCATTTATTTCTCTTAAATGTGGCAACTGTTTCAAGAACGAATAATTAGTAAGCAATATGAAGGAAATAAGATATTATGGAATATCTTGTCTTTAGATAGACTAAGTTTGCTTAATTTTCTCTAGGAGAAAGAATAGTTATTCAAAGCTCTATCTATAGATATGTAAGGAGTTAATGTCAAGAATTTTACCACACAAAAACACTTTAATCAATAGAATACACATTATACTATATGCTCTTCAAAATACAAAGGATGATAAGAACTAAAACATTTCAGAGGACATGTTTTTGTCTTCTAAATTTCTAGCAATGTTCAGTTTTAAAATCTAATTTTTTTAATTTCTTAAAATTTTTAAAATGTTTATTTTTGAGAGAGAAAGAGACAGAGCATGAGAGGGACAGAGAGAGAGGGAAACACAGAATCTGAAGCAGACTCCAGGCTCCCAGCTCTCAGCGCAGAGCCCCACGCGGTGCTCAAACTCACAAACCCAAGATCATGACGTGAGCCAAAGTCAAGACGAGCCGCCGAGGTGCCCCATTTTTAAAGTTTTTTTTTTAAGTTTATTTATTTATTTTGAGAGAGAGAGAGAACAAGCACATGCTCACACCAGCAGGGAAGGGCAGAGAGAAAGAGGGAGAAAGAAAATCCCATGCAGCCACCGTGCTTTCAGCATAGGGCTTACCACGGTCTCATGAACCATGAGATCATGATCTGAGCCGAAATCAAGAGCCAGATACTTGGGGTGCCTGGGTGGCTCAGTCGGTTAAGCGTCCAAATTCGGCTCAGGTCATGATATTAGGGTTCATGGGCCTGAGCCCCACGTCAGGCTCTATGCCGACAGCTCAGAGCCTGAAGCCTGCTCAGGTTCTGTGTCTCCCTCTCTCTCTGCCCCTCCCCTGCTTGCACTGTCTCTGTCTCTGAAAAATAAATATTAAAAAAATTTTTAAAAAGCCAGATGCTTAACTGACTGAGCCACCCTAGGTGCCCCAAAAATCTAATTTTTTTTTAAACTTTGTTGTTTTCATGTATTATTCCTTAAATAAACAAACTAAGTCATAAATATACATAAAATCATAAAACTTTGATTTGGGGAGAAGTGGGGAGTTAAAATCAAAATGATGAAATAAACAATTTTCACATGAAAACTTTTTGGTGCTGCTAGAGAAGACAACATTCATTTCTCAACAGACAAAAGGACATTTAGCAGGGCTTGAATAGCAGGAACTCTGAGACAGAGCTGGTAAATCAAGAGTTTGAATGTTTGAAAGTGCACATTTCAAACCATATTAATTTTCAAAATAAAAACATAATTCTTTTTTTTAAATCTATTGAAACAAAACAAAAAAGGATTTTAAAAGTAAAATCAGGCTGTTGTTTCATAGCCTAGAAATAAATTATTTCAATTGATGGGGAAATTGCAAATCTCTATAAAAATAGGAAATGACTTATTCTGAATCCCACAGACCAAGTGAGGAATCTGTTGTTGATACTAAGAGTTGCTCAGAAATTAAGCCACTTTATTTGGTCCTTGGCTACATCAGCGTCAGTGGGTCATGGATCCATCTACATGGGTCATGTAGATCTATGGAGGTGATGTCTCAGGAACTGGTTTCTAGAAGATCATATTTTTTTGTTAAGTCATAGGTTCTGATTCAATAGCCATAATGTACACATAAAAATTCCTCAGGAAGGAACTAATCCCCAGGTGATAGTTTTCAATGTCGCCAGTGATGATATACACACACACACGCACACACACACACACACACACACACAGACATGTGCGTTTATATGTGTGTGTGTGTGTGTGTGTGTATAAATTTACTATGAAAAAAATTTACTGTTAAGTTATAGGATTTGAGTATATAGCTACTTTTTAGTATAAATTCATTTAGCAATGGACAAGCAGGTTTGCTTTGTTTTAGATGGTTTACTTACTAGCTGTTAGAGGTGGTAGAGTGTTGAGTAGACCATAAGAAGTTTTAATATAGGAGGAATTGGACAGGAATAATATATATATAAATAGAACACAATAGCCATTTTGTTCAACTCTTCTTCCTTATTGACTGAAATAATGCCTCTCACATAGTGGTGCTCAATATATATATTTGTTGGATGAATA
The DNA here is from genome assembly GCF_028018385.1 of Neofelis nebulosa. NCBI lineage: Eukaryota > Metazoa > Chordata > Mammalia > Carnivora > Felidae > Neofelis > Neofelis nebulosa. The sequence continues at coordinate 35,956,143 of NC_080789.1, forward strand.
GGTATGATAAATATCATAAGAGAAAAGAAGTATTCCAAGGGTTCAACTCATGGTTGGTAGTATATGATATTTGTAGAGTACTTTATGAGTCACACTCCTGGATTAGCTCACTGCTGTGTTCAGTGGTGTTGGACATGAAACCTTGTGATGCATAGTAAGCAGATATGAGGCATTACATTTCTTTCTTTCCCCCTTTCATTTGTTCATTCATCATTCATTTGTTTACCGAACACCTCTCAATGATAAGACCAGAACGCTGATATAAAAGAGATCTTCCATTAATGAGTCACCATGTATGAGGAGATAGGAAAATAAATAAGCAGTTAAAATAGATCATGATAAATGCTATGAGAGAGAGTATGTGCAATGTGTCGAGTTTGGTGCATCCGATTTTGTCTCCTGTCTTCAAAACTCAATTAATCTGTTTAAATTTATCTCTCAGAGTAACATTAACCCTGAGTTTAGTTCCAATTCCTCTCTTAACCTTCTCAAATTACATTGTTAACGTAACTATTATACATTCCATGTTGAATGGATACAATTGTCTACAACACACTCCACATTTTGATTTCTCCTTGGCTGCAACATAATTAACACTCCATTCCATCCTCTCCTGTAATTTCTTCACGTTATTATGTGTCTATCCTAATAACATATATGGAACTTGTCTTGTTAATCGACTCTGTATCTTTGTAAGTCATATACATGCATGTTTGCTTTGGACTTTGACTTTGATACAAGGTGGGAAATTGATTCAATTTTCATTTTGCTTGGCATTTCTTTCAGTTGTTTCATTTTCACTTGTGAGGTCTACTTTAGAGTTTTCCTTTATGTATTGTATGTATTCCTAATCTGAGAGATAGTGATGATGATAATACTTACTCAGTAAGGTTTATGCAAAACTTAAATGTGTTAATATCTGTAAAATGCTTAGAATGGCATTTACTAATGCCAGATATTATGAGATGCTACTGACAGTAAAAATGGCCAATATTCAGAGGTAGATCCACACGAATATAATAAAGCTTAATCTTTAGGATCTCTTGTTTGGACAGGTCTCTTTTTGGTCATGCATTTTTGGCAAAACCTCCAAAAGTAGTGCAGTAAGAGCAATTAGTTGAGACCATTGTCTCTTCCCTTTATGACTTTCCCCCTAGTATAATGCCTGTGGATTGGCCACAGGCATTATTGGGATACGGTTAAGGGAAAGTTGAGCTGGGAATATATGTACTTTGGGTTTTGTAGGCTATAGTTGACTAGTTTATGACGCCTTTGCTTAATAGCTAAGTAGTTAGCTCTGTCAATCATGAAGAGCTTTCAGGAATACTTCTATTGTCCATGATGCAAACCTACCATGGCATCCTAACAGAGCTAGAGGTTGTAATGAAATGTGAACTCATTCTGTGAGTCTCAACACCAAAATATGTGTAGTAGAGGAGATAGAATATGAAATGTGTGAAGCCAGAAGCTAGTTTGTAGAAAACCTTCTTTCATAGAACATATAAAATTGGGGGGGGGGGGCGGAATTTGTGTCTAATCAATATTTTGTTAAAACCATCAAGAATAACAACATATTGAAATCTATTTCCATAATCTTTCTATTCCTTACAGAAAAATTACAACATAAATTTCACGTGAAAGGACAATTAAAGAGTATGCAGCCACATGTAGAAGAACATTTGTATTAAGAAATTAATGTTCTTATTTTTTTAGATTTTGTGATGTGGATATTTTTCAGCATTTTAACTTTGTAGTTCTTTGTGTTTATCTTCACATTCTAAATAAATGAACAAAATGTATTTAATTTTGAATTCGTATTATTATTTTTCAGTATAGTCCTCCAAGTTATAAAAATTTTAGTACTCACAAGATCTGCGTCCACCGCAGCTAACATACAATGGGCGATTTTATGTGCCAGGTTTTTTTTTTTCCTTCAGTTGTTTTGACCTATAGTTAACCTACAGCACAGTATAAATTTACAGTTTACTGCATAGGGATTTTACTTACATTTATTGTAAATTTAATTAGCATCCAGCATCTGATACAGATACAAAAAAAGTTTTATTCATTGTGATACAAACTCTTAGGGTCTACTTTCCTCGCAACTTTCAAATATACCGTATACCGTTAACTACACTCATCATTTGGTACATTCCATACCCCGTATTCATCTCTTTTAACTGGAAGTTTGTGTCTGTTGACCATCTTCACCCAGTTCTTGTACCCTCCACTCACCATCTCTGGCAACCACAACTCTAATCTTGCTCTGTGAGTTTGTTTTAATGTCCACATAGAACTGAAATTACACACTGTTTGTCTTTCTCTGTCTGACTTCTTTCCTTTAGCATAATGCCCACAAGGTCCATCTGTGTTGTTGTACACAGCAAAACGTCCTTGTTTTTTTTTTTTATGGCTGAATAATATTCCATTATATAAACCACAACTTCTCTATTCAGTCATGGATGGACACTCAGGTTGTTTGCAGTTCTTGCCTGTTATAAGTTGTGTTGCAATGAACGAGGGGGTGCAGATATCTCTTAGACATACTGTCTTAACACTGAGAATTTTAACCCTGATTCTCTTCTCCTTCTCTGCCACCCAACCTTTAACCCATCTTTTTTTCCCTCCTCTAGTGTAATGATAGATTTCTAAATCTCTATGAGGCATTTATTTCCCTCTTACATTTTGTTTCTCCAAAGTATCTGACACTTGGAGAAATTATTCATAATTTGATCAATTAACTTAAATCTCTGATCCTTGTTTTTTTTCATTGAAAGTATAGTTGACACACAATGTTACATTCGTTGCAGGTTTACAGCATAGTGATTCAATGACTGTTTGTTATGCTGTGTTCACCCTAAGTATGGCTACCATGTGTCATCACATGATACCATAACACCATTGGCTATATTCCCAGTGTTGCACCTTTTATCTCCATGATTTATTGCTCCATAACTGGAAGTCTGTATCTCCTGCATCTGCTTACCCACTTTGCATACTGCCCTATCCTCCCTCCTCTATGGAAAGCATCAATTCTACTTTCTGCTTTTTATTTGCTTTTATTCATCTGTGTACTAGATTCCACATGTGTATGAAGTCATATGACTTTTGACTTATTTCACTTAGCACAATACATTCTATGTCCATTCATGTCAAAAATGGCAAAACCTCATTCATTTTTATGGCCAAGTACTATTCCAGTGTGTTTGTGTGTGTACATAGCAATGGATATGTGTACACACATACGCAACCCACATCTTCTTTATTCATCTGTAAGATGGACACTAGAGTTGTTTCCATATCTTGGCTATTGTAAATAATGCTGCAGTAAACATAACGGTGCATAGTTCTTTTTGAAATAATGATTTAATTTTCTTTGGATGAGTAGTGGAATTACTAGATTATAGAGTAGCTCTATCCTTACTTTTTGAGGAAGCTCCATGCTGTTTTCCACAGTAGTTGTATCAATTGACATTCCCACCAACAGTGCATGAGGGTTCTTTTTTCTCCATATGCTTGCCAACACTTGTTACTTCTTGTCTTTTTGACTCCAGGCATTTTGACAGCTGTAAGTAATACACATTGTGGTTTTGAGTTGCATTCTCTGATGATTAGTGATTTTGAGCCTCTTTTCATTAGTTTGTTGGCCATTTGTATGTCTTCCTTGGGAAAAAAAATGTATATTCAGGCCCTCTCCCCATTTTTAATTAGATTACTATTATGCTTTTTTCAGGTGTTCGGTTGTAAGAGTTCTTTCTGTATTTTTCATATTAGCCCCTTATCAAATATATCATTTGCAAATATCTTCTCCCATTCAGTATGTTGCCTTTTTGTTTTGTTGGTAGTTTCTCTGAGCTTCTTATTGTGGTGTTGTCCCAATAATTTATTTTTGCTTTCCTTTCACTTGCCTCAGGAGACATACCTAGAGAAATGTTGCTAAGGCTGATGTCCAAGAGATTATTGCTTATGTTTTCTCCTAGGAGTTTTATGGTTTCACGTCTCACATACAGATCTTTAATCCATTTTTAGTTTATTTTCTTGGATACTGCAAGAAATAGGTCCAGTTTCATTCTTTTGCATGTAGTTGTACAGTTTTATCAGTACCATTTATTGAGGAGACTAACTTTTCACCATTGTATATTCTTGCCTCCTTTGTCATAGATTAATTGACCATATAAATGTAGGTTTCTTTCTGGGCTTTCTAGACTGTTCCATTGATCTATGTGTCTGCTTTTCTGCCAGTCTTATGCTGTTTTGATTACTACAGCTTTGTAGTATAAGAAATTGTGAAATCTCTAGTTTTGTTCTTCTTTCTCAAGATTGCTTTGGCTATTCATGGTCTTTTGTGGTTCCATGCAAATTTCAGGATTATTTGTTCTAGTTCTGTGAAAAATACCACTAGAATTTTGATAGAAATTGCATTGAATCTGTCGGTAGTTTTAAGTAGTATGGACATTGAATAATGTTAATTCATCCAACCAATGAGTATGGAGTACCTTTCCATTTGTTTGAATTGTGTTCACTTCTTTTTCCATCGCTGTTTTATGATTTTTCAGAGTACAGGTCTTTCACCTTTTGGTTAAGTTTATTCCTGGGTATTTTATTCTTTTTTTGTGTAATTATAAATAGAATTGTTTTCTTAATTTCTCTTTCTGCTATTTTATAATTAGTGCACATAGAAACACAGCCAATTTCTGTGAATCAATTCTTTATCTTTCAATTTTATTGAATGTATTTATTCTACGTTTTTTGGTTGAGTCATTAGGGTTTTTCAATATAGTATTACATCATCTGCAAATAGTGACAGTTTTACTTTTTCCTTACCAATTTGGATGCATTTTATTTCTTTTCCTTGTCTGATTGCTGTGGTTAGGACTATGTTGAATAAAAATGTTAAGAGTGGACATCTTTTTTGTTTCCTGATCTTAAAGGAAAAGCTATCAGTTTTTCACATTGAATATGATGTTACCTGTGGGTTCTTCATACATGGACTTTATTATGTTGAGGTATGTTATCTCTAAATTTACTTCATTGAGATTTTTTATCATGAACAGATGATGGATTTTGTTAAGTGCTTTTCCTGCATCTATTGAGATGATCATATAGTTTTTATCTTTTATTTTGTTGATGTGGTGCTTTACATTGATTGATTTGCAAGTAATGCATACGTACATCCCTGGTATAATACCATTTGATCCTGGTAAATGATCCTTTTACTATATTGTTGAATGCAGTTTGCTAATGTTTTGTTGAGGATTTTTGCATCTATGTTCATCAGTGATATTGGTTTATAGTTTTCATTTGCTGTAGTGTCTCTGTTGGTTTTGGTATCAGGGTAATGCTGGACCGACAGAATGTATTTGGAAACTTCCTTTCCTCTTTTGTTTTTTTAGAATAGTTTGAGGAGAACACATTAGCACTTCTTTAAATGTTTGATAGTATTCACCTGTGAATCTATCTGTTCCTGGACTTTTGTTTGTTGGGAGGTTTTGGATAATTTATTCCTTTTATTACCGGTAATTGGTATGTTCAGATTGTCTATTTCTTCATGATTCCATTTGGAATATTGTATGTTTCTTAAAATTCATTTCTTCTTAGTTGTCCAATTGGTCAGCCTATAATTTTTTAGTTCTTTATAATTCTTTGTATTTCTGTGTTATCTGTTACTTCTCTTTTTTTTTTCTGATTTTTAACATATTTGTGTTCTCTTTTCCTCCTCCTGAGTCTAGCTAATGGTTTATTAGTTTTATTTATCTTTTCAAAGAACCAGCTCTTGATTTCATTCACCTTTTCTATTATTCTTTTAGTCTTTATTTCATTTATTTCTTCTCTCATCTTATTATTTCCTTTCTTCTACTAAACTTGGACTTTGTTCTTTTTTCCAAGTTCCTTTAAGTGTAAGGTTATATTGTTTATCTGATACTTTTGTTTCTTGAGGTGGGCCTATATTAGTATGAACTCCGCTCTTAGAACTTTTCCTGTACCCCAAAGATGTCACTTGTCTCCGTGTATCTTTTATTTCCTCTTTTATATCTTGGTTGATCCATTGGCTGTTTAGTAACATGTCATTTAACTCCACTAAAACCTCATGTTTCTTGGGTTTTTTTTTTTTTCCATTTTTTTTTCTGTGATTGATTTCTAATTTTATACTGTTATGGTCAGAAAAGATTCACAATATGATTTTACTATTCTTTGTTGAGACTTGTCTCATGGTCTAACATGGGCTCTATCTTGGAGAATGTTCCATGTGCACCAAAAATAATGTGTGTTCTATTGTTTTTGAATGGAATGTTTTGTATATATCGTTAAGTCCATATAGTCTAATGTGTCATTCAAAGACACTTTCCTTATTGATTTTTTCCTGGATGATCTATGAATTGATGCAAAAGTGTGTTTAAGTTCCTTATTATTACTATATTACTGTCAATTTCTCTTTATGTCTGTTAATATTTGCTTTATATATTTACGTGATTTGTGTTAGGAGTATACATATTTATATTTTCTCCTCTTGTTGGATCGACTCCTTATCATTATTATTTTTGAAAAAAATTTTATTTATTTTTATTTTAGAGAGAGAAAGTGCATTGGGGAGCAGCAGAGAGAGGGAGACAGAGGATCCAAAGTGGGCTTGGTGCTGACAGTGGAGAGCCCAATATGAAGCTTAAACTCACAAACCATGAAATCATGAGCTGAGCCAAAGTTGGACACTTAACTGGCTGAGCTACCCAGGTACCCCCCCTTTATTATTATATAGTCCCTCTTTGTTTCTTTGTCTTCTTTATTTTTGAGAGAGAGAGAGCATGAGCAGGGGAAGTACAGAGAGAGAGGAGACAGGGATCCGAAGTAGGTTCTGTGCTGACAGCAGACAGCCAGATGTGGGGCTCCAGGTTATTAACCAGCAGATCATGACCTGAGCCAAAGTCGCATGCATAACCCACTGAGCCACCCAAGTGCCCCAGATGTGTCTTATTTTTTATCCATCCTGCCATTCTCTGTATTTTTATTGAAGCATTCACACCATTAACATTTAAAGTAATTATTAATAGGTGTGTACTTATTGTCATTTTGTTAATTTTTTTCTGTTTTTGTTTTTTGCAGTTCTCTGTCCCCTTTTTTTTTTTGTACTCTTTTCTTGTGATTGATGTCTCTTTTTTTTAAATAAAATAAGGGTCCAAATTTATTTTCTTTTTGCATGTGAATATCCAGTTGTTTCCCAGCACCATATTTTTAAAAAACTATTCTTTCCCCACTGAATTATCTTGGCACAATTCAATTTATCAAAAACTTGGACTGTGAGTTCTATATCGTTGACCTATATACATCCTTATGATACTACCACCCTGTCTTGGTCATTGTGGCTGTGTACTAATTTTTTTAACTTTTTTTTTTAACATTTATTTATTTTTGACAGACAGAGAGAGACAGAGTGCAAGCAGGGGAGGGGCAGAGGGGGAAAGAGTCACAGAATCCAAAGCAGGCTCTGGGCTCTGAGCTGTCAGCATAGGACTTGATCCCACAAACTGTGAGATCAATGACCTGAGCTGAAGCTGAATGCTTAACAGACTGAGCCACCCAGGTACCCCAGCTTTGTACTACCTTTTGAAAGAAAAAGTGTGAATCCTATAATTTTGTTCATTTTCAAAATTGTTTTGGCTTTTATGGGTCCCTTGCATGTCCATATGGATTTTGGGATGAGATTATCAATTTCTCCAAAAACCCCAGCTGGGATTTAGATAAGGATTGAGTTGAATCTGTACATCAGTTTGCCCTAATTAATGCCCTTTTAATTCCTTCTTAATAATAAATCTTTTGATTAATGAACATGGGATTTAATTCCATTTATTGAGGCTTTAAATTTCTTTCCACAGTGTTTCATAGTTTTCAGTATATGAAGCTTTTACTTTGTTATATTTACTTCTCTGTATATTGTTCTTTGTTATGCTATTGTTAAGTGGAATTACATTCTTTTTAAAAATTTTAATTCTTGTTAGCATACAAATGTTTCCTATATTAGTTTATGAGTTTCAGCTGTACCATATACTGATTCAACAATTCCATATGGTACTCAGTGCTCATCAGGAGAAGTGTACTCTTGGGGTGGCCTGGGTGGCTCAGTAGGTTAAGCAGCTGACTTCAGCTCAGGTCATGGTCTTGCGGTCTGTGGGTTTGAGCCCCACGTCAGGCTCTGTGTTGGCAGCTCTGAGCCTGGAACCTGCTTCTGATTCTGTTTCTCCCTCTCTCTCTTCCCCTCCCCTGCTTGCTTTCTCTCTCTCTTTCAAAAATAATAAACATTAAAAAATTAAAAAAAAAAAAAGAAGTGTACTCTTAATCCAATCACCTATTTCCCTCATCCCTCCACTCTCCTTCCTCTCCTCTCCTCCACCATCCATTTGTTCTCTGTAGTTAAGAGTCTGTTTTTTGGGTTGTCTTCTTTTTTCACTTTATTTGTTTTGTTTCTTAAACTCCAAATATGAGTAAAATTATATGGTATTTGTCTTTCTCTGGGATCATTTTGTTTAGCATTATACTATCTAGATCCATCCATGTTCTTGCAATTAGCAAAATTTCATTTTTTTATGGCTGTTTTTCTATTTATGTATGTATACCAATTCTTATTTATTATACATCTATTGATGGACACTTGGGCTGCTTCCATTATTTGTCTGTTATAAATAATACTGCTATAAACATAGTATTTACATATGTATCCTTTTGAAATATATCCTTTTGAAATATGTATCCTTCTGAAATAGTGTTCTAATATTTTTTGGAGAAATACCCATTAGTATGATTACTGGATCATATGGTAATCAATTTTTAACTTTTTGAGGAACCTCCATATTGTCTTCCACAGTGGCTGCATTAGTATGTATTCTCACCAATGGTGCGTGAAATTTGCTTTTTCTCCACATCCTTGCTAACCCATGTTATTTCTTGGGTTTTGATTCCAGCCATTCAGACAGGTGTGAGGTGATACCTCACTGTAGTTTGATTTGCATTTCCCTGAGATGAGTGATGTTGAGCATCTTTTCATGTCTGTTGACCATCTGTATGTCTGCTTTGGGGAAATGTCAGTTCATGTCTTTTGCCCATTTTTAAGTAGAAATATTTGTTTTGTTTTGTTTTGTTGTTTTTGGTGCCCATCTGTATAAGCCTATTATATATTTTGGAAATTAACCTTTTATTAGATATATTATCTGAAAATATCTTTTCCCATTCAGTAGGTTGTCTTTTAGTTCTGTTGATTGTTTCCTTTGCTGTGCAGAAGCTTTGCATTTTGATGTAGTCCCAGTAGTTTATTTTTGCTTTTGTTTCCCTTGCCTCAGGAGATATATGTAGAAAAATATTATCTCCAATGTCAGAAAAACTACTGCCAGTGTTATCCTCTAGGATTTCAATGGTTTCAGGCTTCACAAATAGGCCATTAATTCATTTTGAGTTTATATTTGTGTATGGTGTGAGAAAGTGCTCCAGTTTCATTCTTTTGCACACAGCTGTCCAGTTTTCTCAACACCATTTGCCGAAGAGACCATTTTTTTCCCATTGCATATTTTTGCCTCCTTTGTTGAAAATTAGTTGACCATATAATCATGGGTTTATTTCTGGGCTCTCTATCTGTTCCACTGATCTATGTGTTTTTGTCTGTACCAGTACCATAATGTTTTGATTACCACAGCTTTGTAGTATATCTTGAAATTTGGAACTGTGGTACCTCTAGCTTTGTTCTTCTTACTCAAGATTGCTTTAGCTATTTAAGGTCTTTGGTGGTTCCATACAAATTGTAGGATTGTTTGTTCTTGTTCTGTGAAAAATGCTGTTGGTATTTTGATAGGGATTGAATTAAATCTAGATTGCTTTGGAGAGTATATACATTTCAATAATATTTGTTCTTTTAATCCATGAGCATGGAATATATTTCCATTTCTTTGTACTATCTTCAATTTCTTTCATCAAAGATTTATAATTTTCAGAGCACAGGTCTTTTACTTTCTTGTTTAAGTTTATTCCTTGTTATTTTATTATTTTGAGTGCAATTATAAATGAGATTGCTTTCTTAATTTCCTTTTCAGCTTTATTATTGATGCACAGAAATGCAACAGAATTCTGAATATTTCCTGTGACTTTACTGAATTCATTTATCAGTTCTAGTAGGGTTTTTGTGGAGTCTTTCAGGTTTTCTATATATAGCATCACACTACCTGCAAAGAGTGGAAGTTTTACTTTTCTTTACCAATTTGGATGCCTTTTATTTGTTTTTATTTTCTGGTTGCTGTAGCTAGGACTTCCAGTACTGTGTTGAATAAAAGTGGTGAGAGTGGACATTCTTATCTTGTTTCTGACCTTAGGGAGAATGCTCTTAGTTTTTCACCATTAAGGATGATGTTAGCTGTGGGTTTGTCATATATGGCCCCTATTATGTTGAAGTATGTTCCCTTTATACCTCCCTTGGTGAGGGATTTTGTCATGAATCATTGCTGTAATTTATCAAATGCTTTTTCTGCATCAATTGAAATTATCATAGGATTTTTAATCTTTTATTGATTTGATGTATCACATTGGTTGATTTGTGAATATTGAACCACTCTTATATCCCAGGAATAAATCCCACTTGATTGTGGTGAATGATTTTTTTAGTGTATTGTTGGACTTGGGTTGCTAATATTTTGTTGGAGAGTTTTGCACCTGTGTTCATCAAAGATATTGGCCTGTAGTTCTTCTCTTTTGTAGTGTGTTTATCTAGTTTTGGTGTCAGGGTAATGCTGGCCTCATAGAATGAAATTGGAAGTTTTCCTTTCTTTTCTATTATTTGGAATAGTTTGAGAATAATAGGTATTAACTCCTTTTTAAATGTTTGATGAAACTCACGTGTGAAGCCATCTGGCCCCGGACTTTTGTTTGTTGGGAACTTTTAAATGACTGATTCAGTTTTATTGCTGGTAATTGGTCTGTTCAAATTTTCTATCTCTTCCTGATTCAGTTTTGGGATATTATACATTTCTAAGTTGTCCAAACTGTTGGCATATCATTTTTCATAATATTTTCTTAAAATCTTTTATATTTCTGTGGTGTCAGTTGTTGTTTTTCCTCTTTCACTTCTGATTTTATGAGTCCCTCCCCCTTCTCTCTCCCTCTCTCTCTCTCTCTCTCTCTCTCTCTCTCTCTCTCGTTACTAAAGTTTTATCAATTTTATTGATATTTTTAAAGAGCCACCTGGTTTCATTGTGGTTTCATTTTAATGAGCCATCCTGGTTTCATTCATCTATTGTGTTTTTAGTCTTCTATTTCATTATTTCTGTGCTAATCTTTATTATTTACTTTTATCGCTCCTTTAAGTGTAATGTTAGGTTATTTATTTCATATTTTTTCTTATTTATTTAGGTAGGCCTGTATTACTATAAACTTCCCTCTTAGAACAGCTTTTCTTATATCCCAAAGATTTTGGACCCTTGTGTTTTCATTTTCATTTGTCTCCATATAATGTTTTATTTCCTCTTTGGGTTCTTGGTTGACCATTCATTGTTTAGTAGCATCTTATTTAACCTCCATGTATTTGTGTTCCTTCAAGATTCTTTTTTCTTGTCATTGATCTCTAGTTTCATAGCATTCTGGTTGGAAAAGTTGGATATTAGACTTCAATCTTTTTGAGTTTGTTAAGACCTTTTTGTGGCCTAATCTTTGATCTATTCTGGAGAGTGTTCCATGTGCACTTGAAAAAGATGTATATTTTGCTGTTTAGGATAGAATGTTCTGAATGTATCTGTTAAATCTATCTGTCCAATGTGCCAGTCACACATTTTGTGTGTGTGTGTGTGTGTGTGTGTGTGTATCCATTTTGTCACCCTATGTTTTTTTGTTGTTGTTGTTGTTAGTGTTTAGTCTATTTACAGTCAAAGTAATGAATGATTAATAGGTGTGTATTTATTGCCATTTTGTTACCTGTTTTATGTTTGTATTTGTAGTTCTCTGTTCCTTTCTTCCATTGCTCTCTTCTCTCATGATAAATTGGCTTTCTTTAGCGATATACTTAGATTCTTTTCTTGTTATTTTTTGCATACTATTACTGTTTTTTTGATGTTGATTTGTGGTTACCAATTGGTATGTATATAACCTCTTCTGTATAGCAGTCTATATTTAGCTGATGGTTGCTTAAGTTTGAATCCATTCTTTATTCATTTCTCTTCCATATTTTAGTTATATGGTATCATACCTTAAATACTTTTATTTTGTGAGCCCCTTGACTGAATTTTATAAATATACTTATTTTTACTGCTTTTTGGCTTCTTACTTTTCTTTCTCTTACTTATGGTCTTTGTTTTCCACTCAAAGCATCCCCTTAATATATATGTATGTATGTATGTATGTATGTATGTATGTGTATATATATATATTTTATGGTTTAGTGGTCACAAATTCCTTTAACTTTCCTTTGGGGAACTTTTTATCTCTGCTTCTATTCTGAACCATATCCTTGCTGGATAGAATATTCTTGGCTGCAGATTTCTTTTTTTTCTTTCTGCCACTTCCTTTTCTGACCTGCAAAGTTTCTGCTGAAAAATCTGCTGATGGCTCTATGGGATTCGCCTTGTATGTAACTGTCTTCTCGTGCTGCTTTTAAAATTCTTTATCACTACTTTTTGCTATTTTAATTATTATGTATTTTGGTGTGGACCTCCTTGAGTTGATTTTTTGGGGTTTCCCTGTGCCTCCTGGATCTGGATTTCTGTTTCCTTGCCCAGATTTGGGAAGTATTCAGTTATTATTTCTTCAAATATATTTTCTGCCACATTTTTCTCTCTGTTCCTTCTGGGATACATATAATATAAATGTTATGATGTTTGATAATGTTGCTGAGTTCTCTAAGTATGTTTTCATTTTGTATAACTTTTTTCTCATACCTGCTCAGCTTGATTACTTTCCATTACTCTGTACTCCAGGTCATTGCTTCATTCTTCTTCTTCTAGCCTACTATTTATTACATCGAGTATGTTTTTAATTTCTATTATTGTGTTCTTCATCTCTGATTGTTTCTTTTTTTTCTCTTTGTTAAGAGTCTCACTGATGTCCTCCTTCCTTCTCCAGTCCAGTGAGTGTCTTCATAATCATTAAATCAAATTCTCTATCTAGCATATTACTTATACCCCATTTTGCTTAGGTCTCTTGCTATGATTTTGTCCCATTCAGTTCATTTGGGGTATATTCCTCTGTTTCCTCATTTTGTCAAACTCTGTGCTTGTTCCTATATGTTAGGAAAGTCAGCTTTGTCTCCTGCTCTTGAAAGTAGTGACCTTATGAAGAAGAGGTCCTATTGTGTCCTGTAGTGCAGTGTCCCTTTTTTATTGGAAACGATCATTTCAGAGGTGTCTTCTATGTGTTACATGCATTCTGCTATTGTGGCTGAACTGCTTTTTCATTCAGTCCAGTCATCTGCCATGGTCTCTTTGCTTATCATGGACAGTGTTTGGTTCTTGTGGTGTTAGTGGGCCAGTCTGGGGCCACCTTGGGCTTGAGTTGTGTCAGAGAAGGCATTTGCCATAGATGTAGTAGCACCAAACTGCAGGGTACTATCCCTATTTTGTCCCCCAAGAAGCTTTTGTTGGTGGGCAAGGCCTGTAATCATACCAATTGTCTGTCCCTATCCCACTGCTAGAGCTGTAGCATGACTGGTGTGTGTGGTTATCTTTCTTTCTGCCCAGGGCAGGAGTCTCTTTGGAGTGGTGCTGGCCTGCTAGGACACCTTTCATACTGCTAGGTTTATGGCACCACTTTGGATGGGATCCAGCCATGAGTGCCACTGCCACTGCCAGTACTGAGGCTGGCCACGTTGAAGGGGGTAGATCTGCAAAGTGCAAGGTTTGGGAGACACAGTGTTAGTAAGGTCTGCACTGGTTTTCTGCGGGAGGAGACCCACCGTGCTGGGACTGAGTCAGTCCTGGCTATAGGGGAGGGATGTGCTCAAGTGTAGGGAGGCAGTGTGTGGTATAAGCAAGTTAGGTAGGGTGCTGTGCTGATTCCTGTAGGTGGCCATGTGTTTATGCTGGAATGGTGGGGGAGGGAAATGGTGCCTGTCAGCTCCTTTGCTCCTAGAGGTGTCCCCCAAAGATCTCTGTTCCTCCAGGACATGCTCTCAGATTAATAAATAACTCTCTCTCTCAAATGCTCCAGGTGTTTTTCAAACTGTAGCTTCTATGCTGTATCTCTGCAGGCTGTTTATTGTGCTGTCTCTTTAAAGGTAGGGATTCAGTTTTCTTTTGTCCCACTGACTCTCCCAGAGCTGAGATGGCTGATTTTTTAAATCCCATATTTTAAGTCCTACTGGTTGTGCAAACTCACAAAATTTAGCATCTGTTTTTCAAAGCCAAATATTATGGGAGTTAATCTTCCCGGGGTAGGCTTTTCAGTGTGATAGTCTGTTTCTTTCCCCTCTGCATCAGCAGCTCATTCCCTCAAATGGACAGTCCCACGGATCTGTTTAGTTCTCAACCACGTCTCTGCCCTTCTTGCCCTCTTTGATGTGGGCTTCTCTCTACATTTAGTTTTGGAGTTTGTTCTGCCAATCTTTGGGTCATTTTCTGGGTTATTTACTCTGGTGTGAGTTTTATCTAGTTGTATCCATGGGATGAGGTGAGCTTAGGGTCCTCTTGCTCCACCATCTTCCCAGACTCTTCCCTGTGATTGATGTCTTTCTATAGTGTTATGCTTGTCTTTCTCTTTATTTTTAGTGTATGTATTCAAGGTGTTGGGTTAGTGGTTACAATAGGTTCATAAATCACATCCTAAGTATACCTAAGTATACAGCACTATATACTGTACTAAGTTTATGGTCACTTAAGTCAAACAGATTTTAAAAGAATTTCTTTTTTTTTTTTTATATCCTCCCCATGTTTTACATATATGCTACATCTTTGTATGAGCAATTTACATCTTTGATTCATAATTCTGTTACTTCTAATTGTGGCCTTTTTTCCCCCTAAGGAAGTCCCATGGACATTTCTTATAAAGCTGACTCACTAGTGATGAGCTCCTTTAACTTTTGTTTGTCTGGGAAACTTTTTATCTCCCTTATTGTAAATGATAACCTTGTCAGGTGGAGTATTCTTGGTTTTGGTTTTTTATTGTTGTTGTTCCTTTTAGCTCTTTGAATATATCATGCCACTCGTTCGTGGCCTGCAAAATTTCTCCTCAAAAATCACTGGATAGTCTTATGGGGTTTCCTTTGTACCTAATTTTTTGCTTCTTTCTTGATGCTTTTAAAATTATCTCTTTAACCTTTAACATTTTAATTATTTCGTGTCATGGATGGATCTCCTCAGGTTCATCTTATTTGGAATTCTCTGTGCTTGCTGAATCTGGATATCTGTTTTCTTCCCAAGGTTAGTAAAGTTTTCAGCTATTATTTCATCAAATAAGTTTTCTGCCCTTTCTCTGTCTTTTCTCTTTTTTTGGTTCCTATAATATGAATATTCATTCACTTGATGCTTTTTTTTCCTTTTACTTTTCAGCTTGGGTGCGATCATTACACTGTTTCCAAATCGCTGAGCTATTATCCTGTATCGGCTAATCTACTGTTGATGATCTCTAGTGTTTTTTCATTTCAGTTATTGTTATCTTCAACTCTGATTGGCTTTTTTTTTTTTTTTTGGTATTTTCTGCCTCTTTGTTGAAATTCTTACTGAGTTTTTCCACTCTTTTTTCTAGTCCAGTGAGCATATTTACAATGATTACTTTAAACTCTTTATCAAACACATTGTTTATCTCTATTTCATTTAGTTCTTTGAGATTTCATCTTGTTTTTTCATTTGGAGCATATTCCTCTGTCTCTCCATTTTGCTTGATTTTCTGAGTTTGTTTCTATGAATTATATGGAACATGTACTTCTCCTAAATTTGAAGAAATAGTCATATATATATATATATATATATATAGAGAGAGAGAGAGAGAGAGACATCTCCTTTGTAGACTGTATGTGCCTGGTGACTTTAGCTAGTTGGCTGGAGCTGTGGCTGATGTTGTCTGGGGGTTCCAGGGCACTCTGTGATAGGCTGCCCTGGTGGGAAGGCTGGAGCTAAAGTATGGGACAGGGTGGTCCCAGGGTTTTCCATGTGAAGGGCACACTGGCAAGATAATTGAAGCTAAAGTAGGTACAAGCTAGGGTATCCTGGGGTTCTCCACACAGAAACTGCCTTGGTGAGGTGGTTGGATCCAAGGCAGAATGCAGGCCAAGGAGTCCCAGGGTGCTCTGTGCAGGGGCACCTTGGTAGTACAACTGTAGCTGAAGTGGGCATGGTCTGGCTTGGTCCCAGGGTTCTCTACACAGATAGCACCCTGGGAGGATAGCTCAAGCTGAAGGGGGTACAAACTACAGCATCCTGGGGCTCTCTAACTAGCTCACATCCTGGTAGGACAACTGAAGCTGAAGATTGTGCCAGCCAGAATGTCTCAGGGTGCTCAGTGAAGTGGATGCCCTGGTTGAGTGACTAAAGATGGAGTAGGCACAGGCCAGGAGTTCCTGTGTTGCTCCACCCTAGTAGAGCAGCTAGAGCTAAAGCAGGTAGAAGCTAGGAGGTTCTGGAACACCCCCCCCCCACCCCGTGAGGGTGCTCTAACAAGCCATCTGGAGCCAAAATGATGTGGGCATAGAATGTTCTAGGGGTGGTTTTCATGTGGTCACCATGGCACCATGACTAGAGCTGTAGTGAGCATTGACCAGTGGTATCCCAGTGTGCATTGGCCTGGGATTACCTTGGTGGGATGGCCAGAGCTGATATGGATTAGGGACCTGGTGCTCACTGAGGCAGTAGGCCAGTTAGGGTGCCGGACCCTGTTCCCATCCATGCTGTCAAGGTAAAGGCAGAATGTAAACCATGGTTCTTGCCAGCCCCTCTGATCCAGAGTGTTTCAGCAGCAGCCCCACCATTTGACAGGGTCTAGGGCTAGATCCTCTATATTCTAGTTACTCTTCTAAACTGTGGGTTTTTATTTCTGACCCCAGGGTGTCTGGGACAGTATGGGCTAGGGGCCCATGGCTCACTGAAGTGGCTGGCCAGCTGTGGCACCTGGACCTTGTTCCCTTCTGTACTATCATGGTGAATGAGGAACATAAACCATAGTGCTTGCGTAAAACCATAGCCCTTCTGATCTGGAGAGAATTACAGCAACTCCCCTGCCTTTTGTGGCATTCTAGGACTGGATCTTTTATATGCTAGTTTTTATTTTAAACCAAGGCTTTTTTTTTTTTTTCTTGTGCTCTAGGGCAGACAAATCTGCTTACAGTCTTTCAGTACTGTATCTCCCCACTACTGTTCACAACATCAGTAACTCCTTTGTTACTGTGTCTCTGTGTTCTGATTCTCTATGTGGTCTGTCTTTTGTTGTGCATAAGCTGTTGTCAGCCTTCATTCTTCTTCAGGAGGAATTGTTCCATAAATAGGTATAGATTTGCTGTGTTGGTGAAAGAGGTGAGTTCGGAGTCTTCCTATGTTGCTATCTTGGACCTGAACAACTCTCTGATCCCTGTTTTAAGCACTATACTGCCCAAGCAATCAATTATATCTTACTTTTATTTTTTTTTTTTAATTTTTTTTTCAACGTTTTTTATTTATTTTTGGAACAGAGAGAGACAGAGCATGAACGGGGGAGGGGCAGAGAGAGAGAGGGAGACACAGAATCGGAAACAGGCTCCAGGCTCCGAGCCATCAGCCCGGAGCCCGACGCGGGGCTCGAACTCACAGACCGCGAGATCGTGACCTGGGTGAAGTCGGACGCTTAACCGACTGCGCCACCCAGGCGCCCCTATCTTACTTTTATTGATCGTAAACCTTCACAATGCATTATGCACATGGGGAGCATTAAAAAATTCCAATGCCCAGACAATATTCCAGACTTATTAAATCAGAATTTCTGGTAGTAGGACCAAGGTATCAGTATATTTTAAGGGTGAATTCAATATGTAGACAGATTTGAGAACCAATGGTTTAGTTGAAGAATCTTTTGCTTGTTTGTTTGTTTTTGATTTGGGGTAAAAATAAGGACCGGTTCCCTAATAGGGAAGAAAGCACCGAGGAATTTTAAAAATGTGCAAAGTACAGAATCTAGGGATTTCCAAAAATAGAACTCTGTTTTGTAACAGTGGATTGAATAAAGGCAGAAATGTGAATTCTGAACCTGTTACTCTACTAGTTTTGTGAGCTCAGAGATGCTATTAAATTCTGTGCAATCTCAAGATCTTTATTTCTAATAGGAGTTAAATATACACCCTGTAATTTGTTATAAAGATAGACATAACAAATGTAAGGTAACTGTTAAATTAACAGTTAATATGATATTGTTAATTATAAAGGCTTATATCAGTGGTTGCTTCAAGGCCACTGCAACTCTTAATTGTGTACAATTGTATAATACTCTCTAATTGTGGAATTCTCTAAGGGACAGGCCTCTTTTGCCTTGTCCATGGCTAGAATTGTAGCCCTCCTAAAAAGGCCTGATACAGACTATCACTTAAAAATATTAAGTGGGTGGGGTGCCTGGATGGCTTAGTTGGTCAAACATCTGACTCCTGATTTCAGCTCATGTCATGATCCCAGGGTCTAGATCAAGCCTCATATCAGTCTCTATGCTGAGCATGGAGCCTGCTTCAGATTCCCTCTTTCCTTCTGAGTCTCTCCCCCAGTCAGCACACACTCTCTCTCAAATGAAGAAAAAATTAAATGGGTGAATAAATAAAAGTGTCATGTAGCATAATCTTATTGGTATAAAACAGAAGGATGACAGCAGGTTATATGTTTCTTTTGTGCTTTCTTATAATCTCTTTTTCTCTTACTTGATAATATAATAATAACAATATCCTTCTATGAGTCAGGTACTGTTCTAAGAACTTTACAAGATTAGTACTTACAATCCTATGAATTGTGTATTACATTATTTTCCAGATGAGAGTGGTGAGGAATAGAGAGGTTAAGTCCTTTTCCATGTCATATAGATAGAAAGCTGTTGCCTTGGGATTTCAGTTTAAGAGAATAGATCGGCAAATAAATATTATCATTTCACCTGTGCAGAAGTAGCCATTGCCATTTCTATGAACTACTTGAAGTCCTTGAATCAGTTGTTAATCTCTTAAAGTTCCAAACAATTTTAATCCTCTAGGTTTCTTGAGAACTAGTCATAACTGAGGGGAAAAATTGTGTAAAGAGATATAATCATTATAGTTGCCTGAAAAATACTTTTTACTTTATGATGTTATTAATTTTTATTTGGATTGGACAAAAACACATGGACTCAAATCAATACTGCTATTATTTCTGTTCTATTTGGATATTCTACTGCTTGAAGCAATGATATATTTAGACTTTTCCTCTTTAATATTATGTCACAGTTCATTAAAGATTTAACAGTCATATTTAAGAGTCTTTACATTGGAACATTAGGTTTTACTTATTAAAAAATGCTCATTACTTGTAAGGTATTCATTAAATGAGAGCTCACAGAGTTTGATTTTCTCCTAAAAAGTAGTGATAGGAAGATGTATGAAATGGATTAGGCAATTTGATTTTCCTTAAAACTCTTTAAAAGATAGAAATCATATCAAGATAAAATTTCTCTGGACAACACAGAACTCAAGAAAACACCAGATATATTTCTGACCTTTAATTTATAATGAGAAAAATATCCTCCAAGTCTGAAGTTACTTTCAGATGGATAAGTAAAACGGTTGATTGCCTTTTAAATGGTAGGGGTTTTTTTTCCAATACTATATTTATAATAATTTTTACCTGAGTTGTAAGTCTATCTCAGCTTTATTAGTTTTGGGTTGTATGGTTATAGGCAAATAAAGAGTATTGAATTGCAAAAATATTTTCATGTATCTCAGCAAAACACAACTGGAATTGTTGCCATTCCTAATGTTGAGGAAATTGTTGCCATTCCAATAATATCAATATGTTTGTCCAAGATGGATGGTACATGGTTTTGATGATGAGCGACTGGCCTATGTAAGATTTGGAGAAATAAAATGGCCAATCTCTCTCATTCCAGCAGCAGATGTTTCTCTGCTAATATTGAAACAAACATTTCCTTTGGAAACATCTGTCAGAATAACAGGTCTATAACTGAAATGAACGTTGAGGATATTAGAATGTGCCAATTAAAAAAACACTCATTTGCTGGAAAAAAAAGACGATTTAAAAATAAAAGACTTTGAGGCACATTTAAATGCATAAATCTAAACTATAAATCCCAGTTAACAATATATATCATTAAATGTGTAGAGTATTGCACAACATTATGTGTAAGCAGCTGCTTTTATGTGATATTTAACTTGAAATACTGAATATATCTATTTATGGTTTCTGTTTGTGCACCTTGCCAAACAATATGGCTAATCTTTTAATTTGCATAGTTTTGATTTAATCCAACAAAGAATTAAAACATGATCTATGAAGAAAGTATAAGAGAGATGTTTAATATTTTGGAAAGTAGGATTAAAAAAAAATACTCCTTTTGTGCAGGCATAACATGGAGCTATATCTCTACAGAGGCCCATACTAAATTTAATTTAAAAAAATAATTTCAAAAAAACACAAAACAAAACACTGAATGTTTTCTTAGAAGCTGACCTCAATGGTGCATAAAACTAAAGAACTTGGATCTCTTCAACCAGTTCAATGTATTGATCTCATTTATCCCATTGGCAAAAATACTTAGTTAATGTAATTCGTACTTACAAAGATTAATTTAATATTGATATACTTGAAAAAAATTACATCTACTCTTTCTCCATAAGTACAACTGCATTTTAAAATGCAATTTTTAAAAATGCTTTTATTTATTTTTGAGAGAGAGAGTGTGTGCACACACATGAGTGCACACAAGTTGGGGAAGGACAAAGAGAGAGGGAGACAGAGGATTCAAAGCAAACTCTGAGCTGACAGCAGAGAGCCCAATGCAGGGCTGAAATTCACAAACTCGGAGATCATGACCTGAGCCGAAGTCAAATGCTTAACCAACTGAGCCACCCAGGCACCCCAAGATGCAATTTTAAACTTTGACTTTTTCATACAGACCCACATCATCAAGTTTTTGTAGTCACCTCTGTGCTTCTGCCCAGATTCACATTGCAGTTCCTCACCTTTCAATCAAGCAAAATGTGACACAGAATCTGTGTGTTTACCTTTTACTCTTAGGCACACAAGGAGACCGTATTTTCCATTCTCCTTACGGTTTTACATGGAATGTGGACAAGGGTGATTAATAAATGTCACTTCAAGGTTCAGCTTCCAAAAATCTATATGTAATATTTGACTCTCTTAATATTTATTCAGTAAATGAATGGAGACACTGGATGAGGTCTGAGCCACAAGAGGTAAAAAGCCTGCTCTTTGAATAATCACCTGAAGTGCTTGCCAACAGGAACATCTGCATTGGAGCAAGGAATACACTTATTATATGTTGCTACTAAGATTTTCAGATTTGTTATTACAGCAGCTAGGATTATTTGCTCTAAGGCACACCAATAAATTATAAACTATCACCTCAATGTTTATATGCAGAATATAGTGTCATTTCAAATTCTAAAGTCTTAGAACAGAATTTTCATATGTGTTTCCAGTCAGTTCTCCTTTGCAACATTCTGGTTTCTCTGTTAATGTTATCATCATGCTAGAAGTTAGTTGTCAAATATATATATATATATATATTATATATTATATATTATATAATATATATATATATATATATATTTATAATATATAATATATAATATATATATAATGCAACCTCTCTAGTTTGGGATTTCAGTGAGACTGAGAACAGGGGCATTTCAAAATCTGACCATAGAAGAATTAACTCCTCTACAGATATTTGATACATTCAGTTGTTATATTTTATGAGATATGATTTGGCAGCAAATCAAATTCTTTATCATGATATTTATACTATAGTATAACATCTTAGAACTTGGAAAGGCAGCTAGCTAAGGCTATAACAGCTATATTCTAGCACAACATAATTTAAAATCTTTGAGATTATTGTATTAGTTCATGCTCATCAGAATTCATTAGAATAATATATTAGTATCATTATGAAAGCTATCCAGATACTCAGTTCCTGATCTCATGGCAGTGATAACTCATATGGATATCATTGAGGAGTAAGATAAAGAAAAACCTCCAATCACATGAGTCACGCCATGTCTCTGCATGTAGACAATATGTGTAATTCTTACCCCCCTCTCCCTTGCTCTTGAAAATAATCAAAGGAATAGCTCCAGACATGTGTATTACAAAGAACTGGTAAGTTTCTACCACTGTGGCAAGGCTGGCAGCTGGGCTACAGTTGTTAGAATGCCAAATGCCAGACGTGGTGTGATTAAATCCAGTATCTAATCATTTTGTTACAGTAAATTCACAAAGCAATCTGATTACAGCATGCCTGTCTTCATGGTGGTACACATGTTATACATTTGCTATAAAATTGCTAGTGTGAATTTGTAACCAAAACGTATTGTTTAAAACGTATTGTTTATGAAAGAATTGTTTCCTTTATGTTTTTTAAAAACTGATTTACATATTATAGTCCTTCTGGTAAAAGCCATATTAATTAGACACCTAACTATTTTACTTTAGCTTTTGCTTTTGTATTTAACTAGAAGTTCATTTTTTCTGGGCTTTTCTTTATGCTTACAATCAAATTTTCCTATCTAAGATGCAGAAGTCAACTATTTAAAACTATAATATTCAAATAACACTTAAAATAAATATATATTTACTTATATTCTGAAATACAAACATTAGAGTTGTTTAATATGTACATATTAACAAGTTTACAAAAATAGATTCTGTAGCTTTAGGATATAATAGAAGAAATAGAGTTACAAGTTACTTTAATATCTTGGACAAGAAAATATATAGAAACATTTTAAGAAAATATATCACATCATTTTATTTGTTTATGCATACCACACTAACAGGCAATAGAACACATTTATCAAACTCTCTTGACAATGTGTAATACGTTAAATCAATCATTAATATTTGGCTGTGAATCTGTTTTTATAGTGCTCTTTGTTGTCAATAGTAGTGTATTTGCTATAAGTATTCTTTTAGCCCTTTTCTACGTGAGAAAAACGTACCTAAAATTTGACTTCTATTTTTCCTTTGAGGCAGTTTCCTTCCTTATTTTGTCATTGTATTTAAATGTTATCAATCCTGATTAATTGGGAGAAAATCTGTGAATTTTTGTATTTCGCTGAGAGGAAATCATGGAATGAAAATTTGGGGTCTATTAATGTATCAAATTAGCCAGAAACATGTTTGTGAACAGAGTCTATTTTAAACTATCAACACACATTTTAATGGATGTTTGCCGCAAATCCTGCCATTTAGTTTCTAGCTGGACATTTCACATCACACCAAGGAAGTTCCATATTTGGCTCCTTACCTGTGAGCACTCTTCCTGCTCTCACTCCTATGGATTGTGTTGTCTTCAGAGCTATTCTGTCTCTTACATCATGAATTCCTCCTGATTTTTCTCACCGGCTTGTCTTTCCTCTCCACCCAAGCATGAAACATCCAACTCTGTACTCACACTTGGATAAACAGATTAACATGCAAAATTGATCTCAATGTCCCCTTCCAAGCCTACTGTTGCCACACTGATCCTCATTTCAATAAAAAGCATTATCAGATCTTCACTTTTTTAGCCTCCAATCTTAAAAGTCATCCTTGTATCCTTATTCTGTCATACTTCACATCTATTCCATCCATTAATTGTGTAGTTGTAACTTTAAAATATGTCCATAATCTAGCATTCCTTTTTATCTCTTCTGCTGTCATTCTCATCCAAATTACCACCTTCTCTCATTTTGAACTTTACCCTGCAGTCCTAAGTGGCCCTACCTTTTTTCTACTCTTGCCCCACAGATAGTCTTTTCACACAGCAGCTGAGCAAATCATGTCAATCTCCACACTGAAAAATTTCCAATGAGCTCATGTAATATTTGGAATAAAATCTGACATCCCAGAGATGCCCTCAAGGCCTTACATAATTTGGCCATTGTTTCTGCTTTATCTCCTACACTTATTTTATTTGTTTGTTTGTTTGTTAAGTCCACTGCGGCCACTCTGGACTTCTTTCTATTCTTTGAAATGTTCAAGCTCAGTCCACCCCAAGGAATTTGCATTTATATGTTCTCTCTGACAGAATGTTATCTTCAAATTAAAGACTTCTTCCTAAACTTCATTCAGTTTTCTGTTTAAATATTCCCCTTTCCTGGGGCACCTGGGTGGCTCAGTTGGTTAAACATCCATCTTTGGCCCAGATCATGATCTCACAGTCCATGAGTTCAAGCCCTGAATCAGGCTCTGTGCTGACAGTTCAGAGCCTGGAGCCTACTTAGGATTCTGTGTCTCTTTCTCTCTCTGTCCCTTCCCTGCTTGCACTGTGTGTGTGTGTGTGTGTGTGTGTGTGTGTGTGTCAAAAATAAATAAACATTAAAAAAAATTCCCCTTTCCTGGTCATCTCATTCTCCAGCCCCAGTCATTACCTAACCCCTTACACATACTTTCTTTTCTTAATAGCTTTTACCACTACCTAGAATTATAGTGTTTAGTTTTTATTGTCTGTCTTCTCTGTGAAGGTGTTCAGAATGTGTCACCCTAAAATATGGAACCTTCTCACATACTATTTTGAATTAAAGTTACTTGAGAAAAAGCAGGTGCAAGAAGGGCCCTCTGAACCTCCTTTTTTTTTCCTGAGAGCAGGAGATAATACCCCTTCCCTATACCACAAGGAAGGAAGACATTCTTATCATCAGAGATGGGGAATCAAGGCTGAGAAATCTGTCCACACTAACATTGTGAAGTTAACCCTTACCTTCCTATTCAGTTCTCAACAATTTACTACCTCTAACCCAGCCCCTTAGGGACTTTACCAATATATTGTTTATTTATAAATTCTTAATTGTTTATTTTTAAATTCTTCATCAATTTATTGTTTATTTGTCTAAGATATAAAAGCTTTCTGCTTGAGTCACTTCTTCAGGTCTTTATTCTTCTGTGAAGGCCTCCATTTATATACGAAAATTTACTAAAACTTGTGTGCTTTTCTCCTGTTTCTTACTATGTCAGTTTAATTCTAAGGCTCAGCTGGAGCCTCTTCACCCAAAGAGATTGGAGATCTTTTCCTTCCTTTCATCTATTAAAATTTAACTCTATGAAGTATGGTCTCTGTCTTGTTGACTGTAGTATTTTCATTGTCCTCAAAGGTTTCAACAAATGTTGGCTGAATAAGTAAATAACTAAATCAAACCATAAATTACAACTCATATATTTTTATCATAGCTAGTTGATAATGATCCTTTTAGTTATTCTGATCAAAGTACAATTTATTCTTCTACCTCTGAGCCACTTAAACACCAGGAAAGGACTACAGTACACAACTCTAGTTTTTTTCATGGTTTCTCTCTTAATTAACTATGTCGATCTGCTTCCAGCTCACCCCTCTGCCTCAGCTACTAACTCGCTTTCAGGGGAAAGTTAACTTTATTGAGCATCATCTGTAGCAGTAATTTTTAAACTTTATCATGTGTCAGAATCACCTGAGAGCTGGGGCACTTGGGTGGCTCAGTTGGTTGGGCGCCCGATTTCAGCTCAGGTCATGATATCCCAGTTGGTGGGTTCGAGCCCTGCATTGGGCTCTGTGCTGACAGCTCAGAGCCTGGAGCCTGCTTCAAATTCTGTGTCTCCTCCTCTCTCTGTCCTGCTCATGCTCTGTCTCTCTCTGTCTCTCAATAATAAATGAACGTTAAAATATTTTTTGTGAAAAGAATCACCTGAGAGCTTATTAAAACAAAAATGTCAGGGCCTGTACCCCAGAGTCTCTCCTTTAGTGGGTCCTGGGGTGTGGTTGGAAAATTTGTATTGTTGATTAGCCTTCAAGTATAGCTGATTTTACCAGTCTGGGGACCACAATTTGAGAATCCTTTATCTATAAGAATGGATGATGGCCATCTCCTTTTGTTGACTTCCTTCCAGATAGGCCTGGGGAAACTGCGGTGAAAGTTTTCTATAGAACGGGATAAGGAATGGGAACCAGGGCTCTGCTAGCTGTGCATATTTGCTGGAAAAGTACAGCTGTGAGAGGAAGTGTCCTGAAGAGTTTTCTGGGCAGTATTTCAAATTTCAAATTTGCCAAAACGAGGAAGAAGAGGTTAAAACTGAAAAGGTAGATATAAGAACAAAGAGAAGGACAGAAAGGAGGAGGAAAAAGAAGTGGGAGGGGATTTGGAACAACTGAGATGCTGACCTATGTAGAGACTCTGAAAATACACAGAATTCCTGAAATGCCTGAAGGAACCAGCTGAAGCTAATTTGGAGAAGTTGATGTTTCTAGTAAACGTTCCTATGGTATTTATGGATTCAGATTGAGAGAGAATTGTATGGAGGCATGAGAAAGAGAATAAAGAAACTAACACAAAGAAGAGATACCGCATCTCCATCATGTTTAAAGACTTTGATACAGTTGGTGGATTCTCACAACCCGAATCTGCTATTAGGTTCCTAGGGTTGTCTTAATAAGGTGCCATAAACTGGCTAAAACAACAGATATTTGTTCTATCACAGTTCTGCAGGCTCAAAGTTCAAACTCAAGGTGTCAGTGAGGCCGTGCTTTCTCTGTAGATCTAGGGGAGAATGCTTTGTCTTTTCTTAGCTCTGAGTGGTGGCCCACAGCCCTTGGTGTTTCTTGGCTTGTGGCTGCATTATTCCAATTGCTGTTTCTATGATCACATAGCATTCTCCTCATGTCATCCATTTTTCATATTGTTTCTCTGTCTTCTATTGGTGTTTTCATAAAAATTAAGTTTAAAAGCAAAACTATTTTGAAAAATATTTTAAGTGAGGAAAGATTTGAGCCTTCCTTTCATTTTGGTGTGACTCCCCCCAGTACTTTTTGCAAATAATCATTTGTGATCTACTTGTTACTATCCTCGTGTTGTCTTACCTGTCTTCTCTGTGTTCTTTACCCCCTGATTCACCTAAACTTGAGAGGTTCTAATGCTTTATCACAAGTCTTCAGTCAGGTATAAAGTCTCAACTATCAAAACCATTAACCTAGTGGATTTTGATGGGAATATACAAATCATCACATCCCAGGGATTAATAATAATACCCAAAAGCTTACATATATGTAATGATTGCTAAGTGTTTGTTACAGTTCTGAGTGTTTTATACATTAACAGTCTGATTTGATTTTTTTACCTATTTGAAATTAAAAAAAAAAAAAGAAAATATGCCCCTCACCCCAGCTTTATTATTGTAATCCCAGTGTGTTTTAATAGCTATAGTGAAGGATGAGAAAGTCAATTTGTCAATAAATGGAATGGGCAAAATTAATTCTGTATCCGATAGGTGTTTTAGTATTCTTCAAACAGGACTGTGGAGGTGGTTATCTACTCTATTGCCTACCTTTATTTATCACTTTTATTTCTACCCTCCTATTCAATCTAATTCATATAAAATAAGGATATAATCATTATTTTGCTAAAATATGACTTAATTTTCCAAATTTTGTATGTGTATGTATGTGTATAAAGAAAGGCATATCTATTTATAGAAATTCTTGAGTTTAATGAAATTATTTATTTTGGGCAAAAAGTAATTTTTAATATTAGACTTTTATCATTATGTAAATAAAATCAGTGTAAGCTATTTTGAATGGCTCCTTATTTCTACAAAATCTTACTGAATTTTTTTTTTCTTGATGAAAATGTTTTAAATTTTGCTGAAGTTTTTCCAAGCAGAGCCTTTTGAGTGCTACAGCATGCCCCTCCTATGGCAAAGCTTCTTTATAAACTATATATAGTAATATCAGGTTTATTGGAGATTCTCAGCTTTATGAAGTACACACTTGAAAAGAATTTATTTTCTTTAATCAATGCCCCCAACTGTGCAATGTCAATTTTCCTTCCCTGCTGGGTAACAGATTTCTAATGATGTCTTGGGCAGATTCCATAACCTCTTTTTACTTTATTAAAAAATCTAGTTTGCAACTCCAATCTCATATCCTCTCCTCATCACAAGGCAAGCATGGTTTGGGGCCTAGGAACTTGGAAAGAAGTATGATCTGCTTTCTCATTTCCATACTATCAACAAGAGTCAAATGGAAGGTCATAGTCTGTCTCTCTGGGACATATGTCTCACTTCTGTCTTCTGCTTGTATGCTTCTAGCTGCTCTGGGGAAAAATACAGAGCAAAGAGACAGGAATCTCTTTGTTTTATTTGGCTTGAAGGGACAGTGTTGTTTCTTTTACTGTCAACTATCTTATTCTGGACAATGCTGATAGGGCATCATAGTCCTGGGTGATAGACCTCTAACTTGGTAGACCTGTTGGGAATATCTGCACTGTAAATTTTCCTTATTTATCATTACATATATTCATTTAACACACTTGTATAACTCTTATTCTGTACTATAACATGCTCTGCATGGTTTATAAATAGTTATTAATTCAATTGTCTAAAAATTATATGAAGTAGGTGCTGCTGTTATTTTTCTTTTTCCTTTAATGTTAGAGAGAGAGTAAGCAGGGGAGAGGGGCAGAAGGAGAGAAGAGTATCTTAAGTAGGTTCCATGCTCAGCACAGAGCCTGATGTGGGGCTAGATCCCTTGACCCTGGGCTCATGACCTGAGCCGACATCAAGAGTCCAGTGCTCAACTGACTGAGCCACCCAAACACACCAAGTACTGCTATTATTTTGATAGGAAAACTGAGCAAATTGTGCAAGATTGAATATCTAGTAATTAACTGACTTTGGATTTGAACCCAGACAATCTGGCTCCAATGCCCTTAAATAGTATATTAGGATGCCTTTGTGTGGTTGTCTCTGGCTTCAGACAACAATTTAATAGAAAATTGGTAATAATGGTCTGGAGCCAAAAGTTTTCTAGACTAAAGATATAATTTTATAGATTTTGGAGTCATCCATATATATATTTGATTTTTGAGTTGCGAGAGTATATGAAATCTCTGAAGGGGAGAACCCAAATGGGGAAGACAGTACTATTTAACAAACATGAAGGACACCAGAGAAGAAGATTTTAAAGGACCAGAGAGATCAGAAGATTTAGTATCTATGACATACAGAAACATGGACATCTCTAGATAAGCCAATAGCTGGGTGTCCATTCCAACCTCACTATTAGTGGCTGTTCTTCATTTATTCAAAGAAGCTAAACATTTATATGGAGGTATTTTGGAAAAATATATTGCCTCAGTTTGCATAAACTGCAGCAAAACAAGACTTAGACTTGATAAAACTTACCTCCATAAAACATTGTTGTCATTGGAGGGTGAGTCAAAGCAGAATTTCCCTCAGTCTCAGGCAGTTTAATCAATGACATACCCAGGGATAGTCTTAGAAATTCATTTTTTTTTCATATATTCAGTGACATTTTAGTGTTCTTTATGTATTGGCATCCTGAACAAGTAACTGTCTGGCCTAAGTCTTCGTTGAACCCCGAAATCCCTGGAGCCAAAGACTGGAGTTTCAAGCAGAAATGAACAGCTGCAAAATGTTCAAATATGTCCAGTGGATCAAGAATTGGGAAATTAGATTCTGTAATTAGAAGGTCATTCTGGTTTTGCAAGAGAAAATTAGGGTCATTCATTTCCCAGCTGCACTGTATGCAATTGTTAAAATTTGACATCTCAATATTTGGTTTATTTTGGATTTTTTCTAATGTGTGATACGACAAACAGTTCCAAATTTATTTTTGTATTGATGGTTATCCAGTTTCCCAAAATCTTTTATGGAATGTTTTTTTTTTCTTTTCCTAATTTGAGATCCAAACATTTTCATAAAGTATTGCGTATGTATGTGTATATGTATGTGTGTGTATATATATATATATATATATATATATATATATATATATACATATATTATATATCTTTATTTGTGATGTTTTATTCTCCAGTAGTCTGTATATTAATATACTATCTTGTTTCAATTATGGAACTTTAGAGAGTATTTTAATAGTAGTGGGCTAATTATCCTCATTGCCCTTCCTTTAAAAAATTTTCCTGTCTATTCATGTTTGTTTACTTTCCATGTCATCTTTAGAATAACCTGCTTAGTTAAAAAAAAAAGTGTGTGTGTTTTTTTAAACTGACCTCACCTTAAATTATAAATTGTTTGAGTAGTCTTCCTTCATGAGTATTTTTAAGTTTCTAGCCAAAGACTTAATTCATTTCTGGTTAAACTTATTTGTAGATACTATATCTTTTTTTCACTCTTACAATAGCTTATTTTCTTTTATTATAGTTCCATTATCTCTTTTTGCTGGTTGCTGTTGATGGTGGTTAATTGAATTGCTCATTCCTTATGGATTTTGACCCAAAAAATAATCCTTCAATATGATTCAAACTGTTTTATTTAAAACCTAATCATGTATGCATATTAATATTTTATCCCATACTGTTTTCTTTTTTTAAAATTTTTTAATGTTTATTTCTTTTTTGATAGAGAGAGAGAGAGAGAGAGAGAGAGAGAGAGGGAGGGAGGAAGGGGCAGAGAGAGAGAGAGGGAGAATTCAACGCAGGCTCCAGGCTCTGAGCTGTCAGCACAGAGCCGAAATGGGCTCGAACTCACCAGAGTGAGATGGTGACCTAAGCTGAAGTCTGACGCTTAACTGACTGAGCCAGCCAGGTGCCCCTCTGTTTTCTTATATAATATTTTTTGTTGATTCGTTTGTGTTTTACAGTTATATAGTCATATCATCTGGAAATAGTAAGGCAGTCTTACTTCCAAATTTTATCTCTTTTCTTTTTTGTATCAAAGTATTCTGGCCAGTAACTGAAGTATAGTTTTAAATGCTAATGTGATAGAGAACATTTTTATCTTTTCCATACTTTGCTAGGGGAAATTTTTAGTTGTTCTCCATTAAGCTTTTTGAGCTGAGATAAATATATTTTGTCATGTTAAGAAAATGTCTATAAATTCCTATATGTTGACTATTTTTATATTTAATTAATATCTATAGATATTATTACATTTCTCCTGAGGCTTGTTAATATAAGTTATATTAATTGTTTAATTTTGAAAAGTCCTTATATATGGAACAAAAATCTCATGAAAATTATATATTATTTCTGCAATGATCTGCCAAATCCTATTTGCAAATATTTTATAATTGATGTTTCATTTTAATTTATAAATGATTTGGGTCTGTAGTATTTTTATGCAGGGCTTGACAGATTTGAGAACCTGTGCTATGCCTATTTTGAAAAATAAAATTAGTATTTTTTTTAAAATCTATGGTCTAGAAAACTTTAAATAGCTTTGTAATGCTCTACTAGTTAAGGATTTTATGTTTCCAATGTAAAACCATCTAGGCTTACCACTTTGGGGGGAGATCTCATTTTACCAACATTATTTTTCACGTGGGAATCATTATGTTTAGGGTTCTATTGCAAATACAGTCAGGGTCCATTTTTTTCATTTGATCTATGTTTTAAATCTGTTTTATTAATAAAGAATTTTTATGGTTTTTCTAATTTTCTAATTTTTGATATTATATCCCATATTTTAAAACTGTATGTATTTGTTCTATATTCTTTTTTTATGACAAGATTGGCTAGTAGTTTGTTCACTGTATGGTTATTTTGAAAACTAACTTGCAGTTTTATTGGTTTATTTTTTCCAGGTTTATTAATAATTTCTGCTTTTATCATCAATAATCATTTTCTATTTTTTCTTTGGCTTTATTTGTGTTTTTTTAACATTTTGAATAGGTTTATTTATTTTATTATCTCTTTTTATTGACATAAAATTTATAGCTATGAATTCTTTTTAATACAGCTTTAGCTGTATTCTATATATTTCAATATAGAATGTCATTATTCAAACATTTTATAGATTTTATAACATTTTGGCTTGATTTGCTTTTTTTACTAGAGAATTATTTAAGGAAGAATTTATTAATTTTGATTTGTAGGGTCTTTTGGTTTTCAGATTTTGATGTTAATAGTTTCTAGTTTTCCTTTTCTTTAATCAGATAATAGTATCTGGAAAATATGCTTTGGGATTTATGGAGTTTTTCTTTCTTTCTTTTGTTTTGTTTTGTATTAGAGTTTCTGGTTATATTTATTGGTTTTTGACTATGTAAGGAGTATCTTTTTACATGTGGATTTCAATATATTCAATGAGCTATAGACCTAAAACATTAATTATGTTTTTAACTCTGTCTTTACATTTGATTACTATTTTCATTGTTATTATTTACCTACTGAACTTTCTGGGCTAACAAAATGAATTGTTTCCTCACACTAGAGGTTTACTAATATTCCTTTACTTCTACAATTTTGCTTTATAATATAGACTTTGTTTTTCTTAGTATATACATATTCCAAACTGTTATAACTTCATCCTTAACAGCATTCTTTAATATCATAAATTGCCTTTCCAATCTCTTGCAATGGTTTTGACATAAATTCAACTTTTTTCTCTAAATTTATTGAGGAATAATTGACAAGTATAATTATATATTTAAAGTGTACAAGGTGATAATTTGGTAAAGATATACATTATGAAATTATTACCAAGATCAAGGTAATTAACACATCCATCATCTTACTTTTTTTTCTGTTATGTGAGTGCTTAAGACTTTTCTCAGCAACTGGGGTGCCTGGGAGGCTCAATCAGTTAAGCATCCAACTTTGGCTCAGGTCATGATCTCACATGGGCTTGTGGGTTCGAGCCCCATGTCAGGCTCTGTGCTGATAGCTCAGCTGGAACCTGCTTTTGATTCTGTGTCTCCATCTCTCTCTGCCCCTCCCCTGCTCAGGCTCTGTCTCTTTCTCTCAAAAAAATAAATAAATAAATAGACATAAAAAAAAGATTTATTTTCAGCAACTTTCATGTATACTATATTATTAACTGTAGTCACCATGCTATGCAGGCTATTCTTTTCCTAACTGAAAGTTTGTACCTTTGACTCATATCTCCCCATTTTTCCTCAAACCACCATTCTATTCTATTTCTATGAATTTGGTTCTTTCTTTCTTTCTTTCTTTCCTTCTTTCTTTCTTTCTTTCTTTCAGACTTAAATGTAAGTGATATAATATTTTCTTTCTCTTATTTCACTTAGCTTATTTCACTTAGCATAATGTCCTCTAGGTTTACCCATGTTATTGAAAATGGTAGGATTTTATTTTTTTATACTGAGTAATATTTTATTGTATAAATACCCTAATTTCCTTATTCATATATCTGTTGAAGGATATTAAAGTTGTTTCCATATCTTGGCTATTATGAATAATGCTGCAATGAAGATGGGAATAAAGATATTTCTGAAATAGTTATCTCATTTCCTTTGGATATATTCATAGGAGTGGGATTACTTGATACTAAAATAGTTTTATTTTTAATATTTTGAGGAAGCTCCATACTGTTTTTCATAATGGCTGTACCAATTAACATGACTATCAAACATATATAAAGATTCTCTTCCTCCATATTCTTGGCTTGTCATCTCTTTTTAAGAATAGCCAACTTAACAGGTATGAAGTGACATCTAACTGTTTTGATTTCCACTTCCCTGATATTAATAATGTTGAGCACCTTTTCATATACCTTTTGGCCATCTGTATGTTTCCTTTGGAAAAATGTCTATTCAGGTCCTTTGACCACTCTTTAATTGAATTAATTACTTTTGTGCTATTGAGTTGTATGAGTTATTTATATAATTTGGATGTTAAACCCCATATCAGATATGACTTGCAAATATTTTTTTCCTATTCCATATGTTGCCTTTTCATTTTATTGTTTCTTTCATTGTGCTGAGTTTGATATATTCTGACTTAATTATTTGAACTTTTGTTGCCTTATCCAATAAATTATTTGCAAGAACAATGTCAAGGATCATTTTCCCATGATTTATTTTAAGAATTTTATGGTTTTAAGTCTTATGTTCAAGTCTTTCATCTATTTGAGTTGATTTTTGTCAGTGCTGTAAGAGTCCAATTTCATTCTTTTGCATATGAATAACCAGTTTTTGTAACACCATTTATTGAAAGACTGTCATTTACTTGTGTGTTCTTGACCCTTTAAAAAATTCTTTAACTATATATATATATATATATACTATATATATATATATATATATAGTTAAAGTTATATATACTATATATATATATATAGTTAAAGAATTTTTTATATTATATATATATATAATTTTTATATGTATATATATGGATTTATTTATGACATCTCTATTTTGTTCCTCTTGTCTATCTGCCTGTTTTTATGCCAGTACCATAGTTTTTGATTTCTATACTTCACAATATAGATGTGTGAGGCCTCCAGCTTTGTTCTTAAGATTGCTTTGATTATTCAGTATTTTTGGTTGCATACAAATTTAGGATAGTTTTTTCCATTTCTGTGAAAACTAAAATTGGAATTTTGATAGGGATTGTGGTAAATATGTATATCACTTTGAGTAGTATACATAGATATTTTAACAGAATTCTTCTAATCCAAGAACACAGTGTATCTTTCTATTTATTTGTGTCTTCCTCAATTTCATTCATCAATATCTTATAGTTTTCAGTGTAAAGATGTTTAATCTCCTTCATTAATTTATTTATAAATATCTTATTGGTTTCAGTGTGACTGTAAATGAGATTGCTTTCTAATTTCTCTTTTAGGTGGTTATTAGTATATAGAAATGCAATTGATTTTTGTATGTTGATTTTGTTTCCTGAAACTTTACTGAATTAATTTAATATAACATTTTTTATGGAATGTATATTTATATATTTATAATATATATAATATAAATGTATATATATAAATTTATATATAAAATATCATGCCACCTGCACCAAAGATAATTTTATTTTTACCTTCTGATTTGGATGCTTTTTATTTTTCTTGCCCAGTTGCTGAAACTAGATTTTCTATATTACTTTTAAAGGTTTTTTGTAAAATGTTTGTTTATTTTGAGAGAGAGAACGAACATGAGTGGGGGAGGGGCAGAGAGAAAGGGAGAGAGAGAGAATCCCAAGCAGGCTCTACACTGTCAGCGCAGAACCCAATGTGGGCTCGATCTCACAAACAATGAGATCATTACCTGAGCCAAAATCAAGAGTTGGACACTTAACAGACTGAGCCACCCAGGCACCCCTTCAAAATGATTTTGATTCAAGTGCTGAGAGTGCACATACATTACTTTCTACTGATCTCAGGTGCAATATGATGTTAGCTATGGATTTGTCATATATGGCCTTTATTATGTTGAGGTACATTCCTTCTCTATCTGATTTGTTGAAGGTTTTTATCATGAAAAGATGTTAAATTTTGTCAAGTTGTTTTTCCTTCATCTATTAAAATGACCATGTGAATTTCACCCTTCATTCTGTTAATGCCGTGTATTACGGATGATTTGTGTGTGTTGAACCTCTCCTCTAATATGCATTATTTTAAAAGAGTACGCTCAGTTAAAGTTATTTTTCTTCCAACAGGAACTCTTTTCTCTTACTTGAATAATACTTGGTTTTAAAAGATGTATATAAAACATTCCATCCAAGAAAAATAGAATACACATTGTCTTCAAGTACACACAGAAGAATCCCCTGGTTAAATCACATAAAAAGAGAAAACAAATATTACAAATTTAAGAAGACTGAAATCATACCAAGTATACTTTCCAACTATAATGGTACAAAACTAAAGATCAACAATAAAACAAAGTTGGAAAATCTACAGTGTAAATATTAAATATTTAAATGTAAATATTAAGCAACACACTATTGCACAAGCAATGGGCCAAGTAAAAAATCAAACAGCAAATCAAAATACGTTTCAAAACAAAAGAAAAAAATGTTATTTTTTGATGGAATGCTCTATAAATTCTAAGTCCATCTGCTCTAATGTGTGGTCTAAGTCCAGCGATTCCATGTTGTTTTCCTGTCTGGATGATCTATCCTTTGAGTAAGTGGAAACATTTAAGTCCCCTGCCATTCTTTTTTTTTAATACTGTCTACTTCTCCATTGACTGTAATACTTGCTTGACATACTAGGTTCTTCTATGTTGGAGGCATAAACATTTACAGTTATTTTTTTCTTCCTTGTGTTGGATTGACACTTTTATCATTATATAACTACCTTACTTGTTTCTTATTTATTACAGTACTTTAAGTCCAATTTATCTAATATAAGTATAATTACCCCAGCATTCTTTTGGTTTCCATTTGCAATAGACACCTTTTCCATCCCTTCACTTTCAGCCTGTGTGTGCTTATACCTGAAGTGAATCTCCTGTAGGCAGCAAATAAATGCTCATTTTTTAATCCTTTCAGCCACTGTATATATTTTTATTTGGAATGATAAATATGGATTTATTGTCATTATATTTATTGTTTTCCAGCTATTTTGCAATTTCTCCGCTTTGCTCTCTTTCTTTGTAATTTGTTGATTTTCTTAGTGGCAGGCTTAGATTTTTTTGTGTGTTTTGTGTCTTTACTAAACGTTTTTCCTTTGTGGTTACTACGAGACTTACAAAAAGAATCTTAGAGTTATAACAGTGTATTTTATTTATTATTTTTTTAATGTTTATTTATTTATTTAAAAAAAATTTTTTATGTTTATTTATTTCTGAGGCAGAGAGAGACAGAGCATGAGTGGGGGAGGGGCAGAGAGAGAGGGAGACACAGAATCAGAAGCAGGCTCTAGGCTCTGAGCTGTCAGCACAGAGCCTGATGCGGGGCTCGAACTCACAAACCGTGAGATCATGACCTGACCCGAAGTCGGTCGCTCAACCGACTGAGCTACCCAGGAGCCCCTAATGTTTATTTATTTTTGAGAGAGAGCATGAATGAGGAAGGGGCAGAGAGAGAGAGAGACAGAATCCGAAGCAGGTTCCAGTCTCTGAGCTGTCAGCACAGAGCCCGATGTGGGTCTTGAACCTACAGACCATGAGATCATGACCTGAGCTGAAGTCAGACACTGAGCCAACTGAGCCACCCAGCTGCCCCATAACAATCTATTCTAAGCTGATAACAACTTACATTTAAATGGATTCTAGGGGTGCTTGAGTGGCTGAGTTAGTTAAGTGTCTGACTTCGGCTCAGATGAACTCATGGTTTGTGAGTTCAAGCCCTGCTCTCAGTGCAGAGCCTGCTTGGGATTCTCTTTCTCTCTCTCTCTCTCTCTCTCTCTCTCTCTCAAAATAACTAAACTTAAAAAAAATCTAAATTCTTTCTAACCATTTAGGTGCTATATCAATTTGCATTTTTTTCTGTGTATCCATTAATACTTATTGTAATTATAGTTATTTTCACTTTTTGTCTTTTAACCTTCATATTTATTTGTAAGTGATTAACCTACCACCCAGACCATTGTTAGACTATTCTGAATTAACTATGTATTTACCTTTATTAGTAATATTTACACTTCTATGTTTTCCTGATACTAATTAGTGCTCTTTTATTTCAGCTTACAAAGGTCCTTTTAACATTGCTTGTAAGCCTGGCCTAATGATGATGAACTCTTAGTTTTTGCTTGTTTAGAAAACTCATTATTGCTCCTTTATTTTGACTGACAACTTTTCCTGGTAGAATATTCTTGTTTGGCATTTTTTCTTTCAGCACCTAAGTATATTGTGCCACCGTTTTCTGACCTGCAAATTTCTGCTGAAAATTCTGTTCGTAGTCTTATGGGGGTTCACTTGTTCTTAACAAGTGGTGTTTCTCTTGCTGATATTAAGATTCTCTCTTTGTGTTTAACTTGAAATTTTTTTAACATTTATTTTTGAGAGAGAGAGAGAGAGAGAGAGAGAGAGAGAGCACACACAGGGGAGGGGCAGAAAGAGGGAGACAGAGGATCCAAAGCAGGCTCTGTACTGTGAGCACAGAGCCCTATGCAAGGCTTGAAGTCACAAACTGCAAGATCATGGCCTGAGCTGAAGTTGGACGCTTAACTGACTGAGCCACCCAAGAGCCCCTTAACTTCTGATATTTTAATTATAATGTATCTTTGTCTGGGGTATTTGGATTTATCTGATTTGGAATACTATGGACTTCCTGGATCTGGTACCTGTTTTCTTCCCCATGTCAAGAAAGTTTTTAGCCATTATTTCTTCAAATAAACTTTTTGACCCTTTTCTCTCTCTCTCTCTCCTTCTTGATCCCTATAATGTGACTATTAGTCCACCTAATGTCATGATCTCCTTTAAGTTCTGTAAGTTATCTTCACTCATTTTCATTCCTCCCCCCTCCCCGGACTTTTTTTTTTCTTCTCTAATTGGATGATTCCACTGCCCTGTCTTCACGTTCACTGATCTACTAGTCTACTTTTGAAAAGCTCCATTGAAATCTTCAGACCAATTATCACATCCTTCATCTCTGATTTCTGTCTGATGTTTCCTATATTTTCTATCTCTTTGTTGAAATTCTCACTCTGTCTATGCATTGTTCCCCTGACCTTAGCATTTTTATGATCATTACTTTGAACTTTTTTTTTTCCAGGAAATCACTCATCTTCATTTCATCAGTCTTTTTTTCCTCTAGTGTTTTACCTAATTTTTTCATTTAGAACATATTTCTCTGTTTCTTCATTTTCATTGACTCTATGCATTAGATAAAACACTCACCTCTCCCAGTCTTAAATTAGTAGCCCTGTATTGATGAACCTTATTGTTGAATCCTGCTCTCACTCTTGGTTATCTTTCAAACATGTGATTTTTCTCTTAGTGGTTTCCATAGCAGAATGTGTGCCAAAAAATCTCTCAGTGCAGCAAGGGTGAGCATCTCAGCACTCAGATGCAGGCTGACTTTAAGCTAGCAGCAGATTCTGAAGGATGCAAATATAACTCTTTCAGGGGAGGACTGGGAGGTTGGCTTTTCTGTCTGCTCCGTCTGTACTGAGCCCTGGTGGGGTGAGGACAAGTGGAGCCAGTTAAGGACTGTTTCTTGGTTTGATGATGCTCATTGAACACACAAACATGAGTTGTGGTGGACACAAAACCTGGAGCGACAGACATGCGAACAAACTCCTTTCATGCATGGAGACATGTGCAACCTGGGGTGGGGCAGAGGGAGAGAACAAAGTTGGTGTCGGCTGGCCTTCCCAGTTCTGGAGAGGATTATAGTCAGTGTCTCGATATGCATTAAATGAGAAGCCTATCCCTGAGCCTGAAGCTTTTAAGATTTGCAAATAGGCTTCTTCCACGATAAATCTTAAGAGTTTCATTGTGCTGCCTCTGTGCTGCACACTGAAATGATAGTCAGTTGAGAATGGTTTCTCTGTCCGATACACTCCTGTGGAACCCATGGTTACTTCTCTACTGGCCACCAGAGCCAGGTGATCAAGAGATAACATCCCCTCACGGTACCTGTAAAAGCTAGTACACCAGACATGTGCATAAGATCCTCTCCAGGACATAATGGCAACCTGGAGTGTAGCAGACTGAAAGTATAAAGTTGGAGCATGCTGGCCTCCACTCTCTCTGCAAGGTGCATTTTAAGTTAGAAGCCTGCCCCTCAGGCTGCAGTTTTAAGAGCAGCAAATAGGTTTCCTTCCGTGAAAGAGTGGTATTTTCTGCCTCTCACTGAGTCCTGGGGAAAAGCCATGATGAGTCCTTGTGAGCCTCTTAAAACGTGTTCCTCTTCTTTTCAATTCTAGTATAATTAACATACAGTGTTATATTAGTTTCAGGTGTACAATATAGTAATTCAACAATTTTATACATTACTCTGTGCTCATCAAGACAAATGTACTCTTAATCCCCCTTACCTGTTTTACCTGTATCCCCACCAACTTCCCTTCTGGCAAACATCAGTTTGCTCTCTGTATTTAAAAGTCTGGTTTTTGTTTGTCTTTTTCATTTTTCATTTGTTTCTCAAATTCCACATGAGTGAAACAATATGTTATTTGTCTTTGTCTGACTTTCCTTAGCATTATACCCTCTAGATTAATCCATTTTGTTGAAAATGGCAAGATTTTATTTTTATGCTGAATAATATTCCTGTGTGTGTGTGTGTGTGTGCATGTGTGTGTGTGTACAAACACACACACACACAGACACACTTCTTTATCCATTCATCAGTCAATGGTACTCAGACTGATTCCATATCTTGGCTACTGTAAATAATGCTACTATAAACAGAGGGGTGCATATATCCCTTTAATTAGTATTTTTGTATTCTTTGGCTAAATACCCCGTAGTGCAATGGCTGCATTATAGTATAGTTCTATTTTTAACTTTTTGAGGAAACTCCATACTGTTCTAGAGTGACTGCAGCAGTTTGCATTCCCATCAACAATACATGAAGGTTCCTCTTCTCCACATCTTCACCAACACCTATCATTTCTTGTGGTTTTGATTTTAGCCATTCTGACTCTGACGGGTGTGAGGTGATATCTCATTGCCAGGTGTTTCTGGGTTGTTTTTTTTTTTTTTTAATTTTTTTGAGAGACAGAGAGAGAATGAGCAGCAGAGGGGCAGAGGAAGAGGAAAGGGGATCCCAAGCAAGCTCCACACCCAGCATGGAGCCCAAAGTGGGGCTCCATCTCATGACTGTGAGATCATGACCCGAACTGAAATCAAGAGTTGGATGTTTAACTGACTGAGCCACCCAGGTGCCCCTCATTGAGTTTTGATTTGTATTTCCCTGATGATGAGAGGGATGAGCATCTCTTCTG
Organism: Neofelis nebulosa; assembly: GCF_028018385.1. Lineage (NCBI taxonomy): Eukaryota > Metazoa > Chordata > Mammalia > Carnivora > Felidae > Neofelis > Neofelis nebulosa. Next base: position 35,996,834 of record NC_080789.1, read on the forward strand.
TTGAATGAGAGCATTCTGTTGAATGCTCTAATGATGAGCATCTCTTCTGTTGGCCATCTGGATGTCTTCTTTGGAGAAATGTCTGTTCATGCCTTCTGCCTATTTTTAGTTGGAGTATTTGTTTGGGGATGTTGAGTTTTGTAAGTTCTTTGTGTATTTTGGACACTAACCTCTTATCAGTTCATTTGCAAATATTTTCTCATGTTCTGTAGGTTACTTTTTAGTTTTGTTGATTGTTTACTGTGTAGAAGCTTTATATTTTGCTGTAGTCCCACTAGTTTATTTTTGTTTTTGTTTCCCTTGTCTCAGGGAACCTATCTAGAAAAAAAGTTGCTATGGCTGATGTCAGAAAAATTACTGCCTGTGCTCTTTTCTAGGATTTTTATGGTTTCAGATCTCACATTTAGGTCTTTGTTTTTAATTTTTTTACTTTTTTTAATATATGAAATTTATTGTCACATTGGTTTCCATACAACACCCAGTGCTCATCCCATAAGATGCCCTCCTCAATGCCCATCACCTACCCTTCCCTCCCTCCCACCCTCCCATCAACCCTCAGTTTGTTCTCAGTTTTCAAGAGTCTCTTATGCTTTGGCTCTCTCCCACTCTAAGCTCATTTTTTTCCCTTCCCCTCCCCCATGGGTTTCTGTCAAGTTTCTCAGGATCCACATAAGAGTGAAAACATATGGTATCTGTCTTTCTCTGTATGACTTGTTTCACTTAGCATCACACTCTCCAGTTCCATCCACGTTGCTACAAAGGGCCATATTTCATTCTTTCTCATTGCCACATAGTACTCCATTGTGTATATAAACCACAATTTCTTTATCTATTCATCAGTTGAAGGACATTTAGGCTCTTTCCACATTTTGGCTATTGTTGAGAGTGCTCACATTTAGGTCTTTAATCCATTTTGAATTTATTTTTGTGTATGGTGTAGAACGTGGTCCAGTCTCATTCTTTTGTATGTTCCCTTTCAGTGTTCCAAAAATCATTTGTGGAAGAGACTGTCTTTTTCCCATTGGATATTCTTTGCTGCTTTGTTGAAGATTAATTGGCCATATAATTGCCGGTTTGCCTATGGGTTTTCTATTCTGTTCTATTGATCTATGCGTCTATTTTTGTGCCAGTACCATACTCTTTTGATTACTACAGCTTTCTAATATAACTTGAAGTCAAGAATTGTGAGGCCTCCAGTTTTGCTTTTCTTTTCTCTTTCAAAATTGTTTTGGCTATTTGGGGTCTTCTGTGGTTCCATTCAAATAATAAGATTGTTTTTTCTAGCTCTATGAAAAATGCTGTTGTTATTTTGATAAGGATTGCGTTAAATCTGTAGATTGCTTCAGTTGTATTGACATTTTAACATTTGTCCTTCTAATCCTTGAGCAGGGAATGTCTTTCCATTTCTTTGTGTCATCTTCAATCTCTTTCATCAGTGCTTTATAGTTTTCAGAGTACAGATATTTTACCTCCTTCATTACTTGGCACAGATCTTTTACCTTCTTGGTTACTCCTAGGTATTGCATTATTTTTGGTGCAATAGTAAATGGGATTGTCTTCTTAATTTCTCTTTCTGCTACTTCATTATTAAGGCATAGAAATGCAATGGTTTTCTATATATTGATTTTGTATCCTGCAAACATAGTGAATTCATTTATTAGTTCTATTAGTTTTTTGGTGGAGTTTTTAGGGTTTCCTACATATAGTATCATGTCATCTGCAAAGAGTGAAGTAAAACTTCTTCCCTACCAATTTGGATGCCATGTATTTCTTTTTATTTTCTGATTGCTGTGGCTAGGACTTCCAGTACTATGTTGAATAAAAGTGATGAAACTGGACATCCTTGTCTTGTTCTTGATCTTAGGGTAAATGTTCTCAGTTTTTCACTATTAAGTATATCAGCTTGGATTTTTCAACATATGGCTGCCATTCTGTTGAGGTATGTTCCCTTTAAATCTACTTTGTTGAGGGATTTTATCATGAATGAATATCGTACTTGTAAAATGTTTTTTCTTCATCTATGAATGATCATATAGTTTTTATCCTTTGGTTGATGTAATGTATTGATTTGCAAGTGTTGAACCACCTGTATCCCAGGAATAAATCCTACTACACTGTGGTGAATGATTTTTAAAACGTATTTTTGGATTCTGTTTGCTAGTATATTGTTGAGGAGTTTTGCATCTATCAGAAATATTGACGTGTAGTTCTTTTTTTTTTTTTTTTTTTTTTGAAGTGTCTTCACCTGGTTTTGGTATCAGATTAATTTTGGCCTCAAAGAATGAATTTTGTACACTTTACTTCCTTTTAGATTTACTGGAATAGATAGAATAAAATAGGTATTAATTCTTTAATTCTTTAAGTGTTTAGTAGAATTTATCTGTGAAAACCTCTGGTCCTGGAATTTTTTATTTGTTAGGAGTGTTTTGATTACTGATTAAATATCATTGTTGTTAATTTGATCTGTTCAAATTCTTTATTTCGTGCTGATTCAGTTTTGGGAGGTTATCTGTTTCTAGGAATTTATCCATTTCTCCTAGATTGTTCAGTTTCTTACAATATAATTTTTATAATATTCTCTTAAAATACTTTGTATTTCTGTGGTGTTGGTTGTTATTTCTTTGCTTTCATTTCTGATTTTATCTGATTCTCTCTTTTCTTGGATGAGTCTGGCTAAAAGTTTATCAATTTTGTTGATCTTTTCGAAGTACCACCCTCCGGTTTCACTGATTTTTGCTATTGTGTTTTTAGTCTGTATTTCATTTATTTCTTCTCCAGCCTTTATTTCCTTCCTCCAACTAGTTTCGGGTTTTGTTTGTTGCTAATTTTCTATCTCTTTTAGGTGTAAGGTTAGGTTGTTCATCAGAGATTTTTCTTGCTTATTGAGATAGGCCTATATTGCTGTAAACTTTCCTCTTACAGCAGCCTTGCTGCATCCCAAATTTTGGATCATTGTGTTTTCATTTTCATTTGTCTCCATGCATTTTTTGATTTCCTCTTTGAGTTCCTGGTTGATGCATTCACTGTTTAGTAGCATTTTATTGAACCCCCATGTATTTCTGTTCCTTCCAGAATTTTTCTTCTCGTGCATTTGTAGTTTCATAGCACTGTTATTGGAAAAGATGCATGGTATGTTTTCAATCTGTTTGAATTCATTGGGACTTGTTTTATGGCCTAATATGTGGTCTATTTTGGAGAATGTCCTGTGTGCACTTGAAAAGAATGTACTCTGCCATTCTAGGATAAATGTTCTGATTATTCTAGGATAAATGTTCTGATTAGATCCATTTGGTCCAATATGTCATTCAAAGCCTCAGTTTCCTCATTGATTTTCTGCCTAGATCATCTATCCATTGATAAAATGGGTGTCAAAATCCCCTACTCTTATCATATTACTCTCAATTACTTTCTTTATGTTTGTTAATAGCTGTTTTATGTATTTGGGTGCATATACTTAACATTGTTATATGTTCTTGTTGGATTGTTTACGATTATGTAGTGTACTTCTTTGTCTCTAGTTGCATCAGATAAATGCTTTTCCATCCATTCACTTTCAATCTGCATGTGTCTGTAGGTCTGAAATAAGTCTCTTATAGGCAGTATATAGATCGGTCTTGATTTTTTACCCATTCTGTCACCCTATTCATTTTGATTGGACTCTTTAGTCCATTTACATTCAAAATAATTATTGATAAATATGTACTTATTGCCATTTTGTTATTTGTTTTGTGGTTATTTTCATAGTTCTCTGTTTCTTCTCTTGCTCTCTTCTTTCATGGTTTGCTTTCTTTATTTAGGATAAACTGAGTTTCATTTCTGTTTATTTTTTGCATATCTATTGCCAATTTTTGATTTGTAGTTACCGTTATGTTTATATATAACATATTATGCATATAGCAGTATGTGTTGATGGCCACTTAGGTTGAACCCACTCTATTCCTCTCTCACCCATGTTTTAGGTATATGGTGTCATAATTTATGTCTTTTTATTTTATCAAGTCCTGGTCTTATTTTTATAGATATATTTAATTTTACTGCTTCTAACATCTACTTACAGTCTTTCAATTCAACTCAAAATGTCTCCTTTAACATTTTGTGTATAGCTGGTTTAGTAGTCATGAATTCCTTCAACTTTTGTTTGGGGAACTCTTCATTTCTCCTTCTTTTCTGAATGATAGCCTTGTTGGATAAAGTATTCTTGGCTGTGATTTTTTTCTTTCAGCACTTTGAAAATATAATGCCACTCCCTTCTGGCCTGAAAAGTTTTTGCTGAAAAATCTGGTAGCCTTATGGCATTCCCCTTGTGTATAACTGTTTTCTCTTGCTTTTAAAATTCTCTTTTTATCAGTACTTTTTTTTTTTTTTGCCATTTTAATTACTATGTATCTTGTTGTGGACCACTATGGGTTTATTTTGTTGGGGGTTCTCTGTGCCTCCTGGATCTGGATTTCTATTTCTTTCCCAAGATTCAGGAACTTTTCATCTAGAATGTATTCGAATAAATTTCCTGCCTCCTTTTCTCTCTCCTCTCCTTCTGGGATCCCTATAATGCAAGTATCATTACATTTGATGGTGTCACTGAATTCCCTAAGTCTATTTTAATTTCTATCATGTTTTTTTCACTCCTGTTCAGCTTGATTGCTATCTATCACTCTATCTTTCAGGTCACTGATCCTTTCTTCTGCTTCCTCTAGTCTACTATTTATTCCATTTAATATATTTTTAATTTCATTTATTAAGTTTTTCATTTTCAATTGGTTCTTATTTATGCTTCCTAGCTCTTTGTTGAAGGTCTCACTGAGGTCTTTCAATCTTTTCTCAAGTATAGGGAGTATATATTTTTTTAAATTTTTTAATGTTTATTTATTTCTGAGACAGAGATAGAGCATGAGTGGGGGAGAGGCAGAGAGAGAGGGAGACACAGAATCAGAAACAGGCTCCAGGCTCCAAGTTGTCAGCACAGAGCTCGATGTGGGACTTGAACTCACAAACTGTGAGATCATGACCTGAGCTGAAGTCAGTTGCTCAACCGAGTGAGCCACCCAGGCACCCCTAGGGAGTATCTTTATGAGCACATCTTTAAATTCTCTAACAAGCATATTGCTTATTTCTGTTTTGTTTAGGTTTCTTGATGTAATTTTGTCCTATTCTCTTATTTGGGATATATTTCTCTGTCTCCTTTTGTCTAACTCTGTTTCCATGTGTTAGGAAAGTCAACTACATCTCTTGCTTTTGAAAGTTTGGCCTTATCAATAAGAGCTTCTGTAATACCCTGCAGTACAATGTTCCTTGTTCATAAAAACATGGCACATCAAAGCTATTCTTATGTGTGTTACATATGCACATACTGTTGTGACTGAGCTGTGTTTGCTTTCAGTCCAGTCATCTGCAGTGACTCTTTGTCTGTTGTGGACAGAGTTAAGTCCTTGTGTTGTTAGTGGGTCAGTCTGGGGCCACCTGGGCTTGAGTTGAGTGAGACCAGGCATTTGCCAGAAATGCAGTAACACCAAACTGTAGGGCAATTTTCCTGTGTTGTTTCCTGAGAAGCTTTCATTGGTGGGAGGGGCCTGTTGTCAGACCTGAGGTCTGCTCCCAGCTTGCTGATGGGGTTGCAGTTGATTTCATGTGCATGACTAGTTTCTCCCTTTCCTAGGTCAGTTATCACTTTAACGTGATGCTGGCCCCCGTCATGGTTGCTTAAACACTGCCAAGCTTCTGAAACTGCTTTGGATGGGTTCTGGCTGAGGCCTGTGGGAAGGGTAGTTCCACAGGAGAAACCAGGGGTGCCCAGTGTTAACAAGGTTGCACAGGTCTGCTGTGGGTGGAGACCTAGAGCTGCTTTAGAAAATTCCTATTGCAGGGCTGGAGGACATGAATTTGCTCCACTATTCATGTAAGTGGGAGGGGGAGGGTAAGTGGTGCCAGCAAAGTCCACTTTGGGAGGTAATCTGAAGCCACCCCAAACTCCTGCTAGGCCCACCAGATTGGACGGGACAAGTTAGCAGAAGCTTGCAGGCGTGGGACACACTGTTAGCAAGCTAGGCTAAGAGTATTGTACTGAGCTGGTTTCCACAGCTATTGGTGTGTCTAGGCTGATGCACAGGAATGGGAAATGGCACTAGCCCATTCCTTTGTTCCTGGAGAAATCTCCCAACAATCCACTCTAGCACATGCTCTGAGATTTGTTAGTAAACAAATATCCCTCCTGTATACCCCAGTCATTTTTCAAATGCTTCACTGCTTCTGTGGTTTACTCCTCAGGGCTGTTTATTATGCTGTCTCTTCAAGGGCAGGGACTCAAGTTTCTCTTGTCCCCCTGGCTCTCCCAGAGCTGAGCCTGCTAATTTCTAAGTTCCAGGTATGAAGCCCTACTGTTTGTAAGAACTCACAAAATTAGGCCCCTCTGGTTTACAAAGCGAAATATTATAGGGATTTTTCTTCCTTGTGTGGGTTCCCCATGGCTGGGCTGCCTGGGGTGAGAGTCGGTTTCTCTCCACCCTTTGTACCTATGGCATCCCTCCCTCCTGCAGACAGACCCATGGGTCCCTTTAGCTTCTGACAGCATCTCTGCCCTTCCTACTCTCTTTGATGTAGCCTTTTCTATACATTTATCTGTGGAGAACCTGTTCGGCTAACCTTTAGCTAATCTTGTATATTATTTACACTGATGTGTGTGTATTTAAGTGTATTCATGGGACGAGGTGATCTTGGGATCCTCCTACTCCACCATCTTCCTAAAAGGTGTTTCTTAGTTCACTATAGCATTAAGATTTCATAGATACAACCCACATTGGCTTTTATAGCTAGATGTTTTGAGGCCCATCTCTCAGATGGTAGTCTTAAAAATTGGGGAACCAGGGGCTCAGTCAGTTAAGTGACTGACTTCAGCTTAGGTCACAATCTCATGGTTCATGAGTTTGAGTCCCACGTCAGGCTCTGTGCTGACAACTTGGAGCCTGGAGCCTGCTTCAGATTCTGTCTTCCTCTCTCTGCCCCTCTCCTGCTTTCACTTTCTCTGTCTCTCTCTCTTTCTCTCTCTCTCTAATAAATAAATAAATAAACACTAAAAATATTTTTTAATAAATTGGGGAACCAGATATGGGATCCAAATCTTTCACTGCTCAAGAATTTGGGAGTTATATGTTTCCTCCTGAGTATATTTGTCAGCCTCTCCTAAGCATTTCAATATGGTGTTTTTTTGTTCATTTGATGTATAGCAGAGACTCAGCTAGTGTGAATTTCTTTCAGAGGTAATTGTTCCATATGTAGCTACAGATTCAGTGTGTTCTTGGAGGAGGTGATTTCAGGAGCCTGCAATGTTGCCATCTTGAGCTGAAACCCACTCTTCTTCATTCTCGTTTTTTCTTCTCTGGATAATATCAAGAGATCTGTCTTCAATTTTGGATATTCTTTCTTTTGCCTGATTAAGCCAGCTGTTGAAGTTCTCTATTATATTTTTAATATTATTTATTGTATTCTTCAGATCCAAAATTTGGTGGTTTTTTTTAATGATTTCTACCTGTTTGTTGAACTTCTCATTTTGTTCATGCATTGTTTTCCTATTTATTGAGTTGTCTGCATTCTCTTGAATTTCAATGAATTTGCTTAAAATAATTATTTTGAATCCCTTTTCAGGCATCTGACAGGTTTCCACTTTTTAGTGTTTGATTATTTTTAAAAAAATGTGTTGCTTGGCAGTATCATGTTTCTCCTGTTCTTATTTCACATTTCTAATATTTTTGCATTGATGTCTGTGCATTTGAAGGTGTATCACCTCTCTTAGTTTTTTTGGACTGTCTTCAATTACTTAAAGGTGGCTGTGAGGGTGCTAGTCGTGTGAAGGGCAGCATCTTGATTCCTGGAAAGGCACAGTAGTTAAGTCTGTGCAGCTCCATCAGTTGAGGTCAACATCAGCAAAGACTGGGGATCTTCTGTGGTCAAGGATGTGGAAGTACTGTGGTTAGCACTGGTAGAAAGTCCAGGACTACTATGGCAAGTCTTCAGAAGTAAAGGCTTCTGGGGTCCTCATGTTCTCCTTTTTTCCTTTGGGAGGAAGTTCTAGCCAAGGTAATCCTTCTTGGTGCCAGATATGGCATGCTGGCACTCAGATTAGCAGTGGAGCCAGGATCCTAATTAGTTACCCACAGAGAACTGCCAAAACTTCATAATTTGGAGCACAGAGGCACTACTGCCAGTGTCTGAGGTGTGAGTGTGCAGATCTCCCATGGAACTAAGTTCTCAGTCTGTGGGGCTCATTGTAGTGATTGAGGCTCTGGGTGGAGGGGCAAGAAGAGCATCAGTATTGGCTCTGAGACGACAGGGTGCAGCAGAGGCTTGGTCCCAGTGGGCAGGGTGCAGAGAATCACACCTGGGGATGGTGTATCACAGTCTGAATTCTGGCCCTAGGAGACAGTTGCACAGAGGAGCAGCAGTGCAGCCTTGGTAATGTAACATCATAGACATTATTGGAAGTCTTGTACTGGGGCATAGGCCTGCGGTAAAGCAGCCTGGTTATGGTGGAACAAAGCCCTGATTTAGGACCCAAGCATGGGGTGTAGAGCAGTGGAAGCTTAGCCTGGTAATGGCTAAAGGGACAATTTGGGACCTGGGGACTGGGTGCAGAGCAGCAGCTACAGCTGTAGTGGAGTACAGCACAGCAGCAACTAGGGCACCTGGGGGCAGGTCTCATTGCAGCAACCACTCCAGCCCTGGGAGGAGACATACCAGCAAGGACTCCATAGCACTGTCAGCTGTGTTCAGTGTTGGTGAAGACTGTGGGGTTCCTCAGTAGCAAAGGTTTTAAATGTTCATCACAGTGAAGCTTGCTGGGGATTCTACTGATCTCCTTTCCCCCATGGGATATATCCCTCTGAGAGAATCCCTTTTGACATTGAGTTGCTCTAAACTAGGGGATGGGGGTGATGTATAAAATGCTTCCTATGCTTTTCTGTGTGGCCATTCTCAGGTTTGAACTTCAAAGAAAGCTGATGCTTGTTTTTAGTCCAAAGTTTTCCAAAGCTATTTCCTCAGATTTATTGTATTTGTGGGGAAGACATATGTTGGGACCTCCTAGCCCTCTATCTGCTCAAATTTGACTATATTTTATAAATCCCTGAACCCTTTTGTTTGTTTTAAAAGAATTATAAAATATTACACTTCTTTTCTTTTTACTCTCTGAACCACTTAGTTTGATAGGTTTTTGTTTTATAGATTTGGATTTTGCAAGGTGAAATCTCAGTATCTTTCAATCTTAATCTCTCCCTATCTCCCTCCCTTACCTCTCTTTGACTTTAAAGAATTCAACTGAGATTATTTACTGTTTTAAGACAAATATATTTGTATTACTTGTGAAATAGGTTTTAACATATACAATTTCTCTTTTAAGATTTTATAACATAAAAATGTTAAATGATTTTTTTTTCTCAAAGGTTAGAGAAAAGATTGGTAGCCTAAGATAGTCATTCCTTTATCTGGTGCATATTTACTGAATATAAACTATGTGCCCAGTACTCTTTACTGAAAAAAATGTAGAAAGATCCCTCTTTTTTGGAGGAGCTCACTTTTTCTTAGTAGGACTGACATCAGACCTATTGAATATGTAAACTATGTAGTTAGAATGTGGATAATATGTGGCATGAGACACAAATCATATGTATAATATGAGTATAATAAGAGTATAATAAGAGAAAATCGTGAAGATTTTTGAATGAATGAGTTAGGGGTTTCAATGGTAAATGGGGTCGAGGTAGACCTCATTGGAAAGAGAACATTTGAGCAAATATGTGAATGAGATGACAAGTTATCTGTATAGATGCTAGAGGAAGGGCATTTTGTACAGCCAATTACTCCTTTGAAGAAAGTAAATGAAGATGGGTAAAAATATAAATGCAATTTTGAGGTGGAATGCACATGTATAGTTTTATTAGGAAAAATAGAAATTGAATACATCATTTATTTGAGGATGGGTTGAAGATATATGGGAGTTGACAAAACATGGAAGAGTCATTGTGGGAAAGGAAAATGTCATAAACTAGGGATGAGTAATATTTGTGTTCAGGAACCACTTGGGCTGATAAGAGAATGGATGTTACTCATTTTCAGTAGAGTCATTCAGTACAAATAGGCTATTTTCTGTGAAATGCTGTTTGGACTAGATGAGGCTAAGAAAAGGGGCTATTGTTTGTTCAGTATATACTATATGGTGGTCTTTTCTGGACTGCTTTATAATACCTCAATACTACTGCATGAATGATTAATTTTACATATGAGGTAATAGACTCAAACAGAATAAACTATATGATGTTAAAACGTTAGTAAATATCCAAGCCATCATTAGAACATAGATAGTATTGCTTAGGAAAAGAAATAAACAACAGCAACAACAACAACAACAAAAAAAACATATACTGGTTGTTTTTTAGGTGGTGGTTTTATTTTATAAGGTAAAATTCCAAAGAGCCATGCTGATGCAAAGTGAGAATTTCTACACACTAGGGACAGAGGCAAGTGTGCCCACAGGTACTAGAGACCCGGAAGTAGGCGACAGGGAAGGTACGGAAGCAAGTCACTTCTTCACACAACAGAAGATTTCAGTTGTTCTTATCATTGGGGTTTCAAATTTTATAATGGTTATTAAAAATGTTTAGAAATCTTTCAGTCACTTACTGTTTTTATATTGTAGTGTGAAAAAAAACCAGAGTTGTTATAAAGTGCATTTATATGTAATTCTTCCTTTTTCACTATTTGCTAATATATTTTCTCACTAAAGTACACCATTAATGTGAAAATCCAGACACTTTATTTGTGGATTTTTTAAGGCTTATATTACACTTGCAGATGAAAATGCTTTCAAAATTATTTATATCAAACATTATCCTTGTGCTGCTTTCTCATGCATTGCTATGTTGTAAATGCCATTATGGATATCTTGCAGTAGCTATAAAGCATTTTGAATGGCATCTTAAAAGTAATACCAAATATAAGTGATACCATTGGATACAATTTAATATTGTGGGAGTTTAGTATTTTGTAGCGGGAATGTGATAATATTTTAATCATTCACTCTTTTGTTGAAAGCAATTCTGATTGAGATAACAAATCATATATCATTTGGTCTGTAATATTAATGACTCACCCTTGAATTTTTATATCATTATCAATAACCACACATACTATTTATGTGGTGCAATTCTGTTTCAGTTTTCTCTGCTAGATTTTTTAAGATTTTTAAGTCGATATAGTGGCATATTTCATAGAGATGCTTCAGCAACTATCTAGACATATTGTAAGGTTGATAAATAGGAATTATCTTAAATTCATTTGCAATGAAATTGAACAGCTGACCCAAGGGCTTAGGTTAAGAGAAGCAAGTGAATGTATTGTACAACATCATTTTTTATTTCTTTTGGGTTTGATTTTTCTCTGTGATTTGTAATGAAATAGATTAATGGCCCCAATTCTATTACTGATTAAATGGATTTGACTTGGACCTTTAACAGGAAAGTCACAATAGCAGTTAGCTTCAGATCAAAAGCTTTAAAATAAAAATGAAAGACTGTTTCAGGGAGAAAAAGAGCTAGGCAATAATATAGAGGGAGGCTTATTTAAATTCAAATGGAGCATTTGATTAAATGCAAGAATCACACATGTTGTTGATTAGCTGGCATGTATAAATTAGGAGCTGTTAAATTATGAAAATACTTCATGTGTAAACCAATTTCTTCAATTTTTCAAATATATTTTGAATAGTTACTATGGACCAAGTATTTTTATTAACTGATGTTATAAGTTGATTTACATCCTCACTGCAAAAAGATATGTTGAAGTTCAAATCCATCTTACTTGTGGAGTGTGGCCTTATTTGGAAAAGGGTATTTGCAGATATAGTCAAGTTAAGATGAGGTCAGTAGGGTAGGCTCTGATTCAATATGACTGTTGTCCTTATAAGAAGAGAGAAATTTGGACACAGATAGACACTGAGAGGAGAATGGCCCATGTGAAGACAGACAAGACTGGGAGAAAGCCGTTTGATAATAGAGACAGAGATTGGAGTAGTGCAGTTCTAAACCCAACAAGTCTAAGGATTGACAGCAACCACTAGAAGGGAGGAAAAAGGAAGTATTTCTGCCTTACATGTTTCAGAGGAAGCATGGCCCTAGTGATACCTTGATTTTGGAATTCTTGTTTCCAGAACTGTGGGAGAATAAATTTCCATTCTTTTAAGCCATCCAGTTTGTGGTACTTAGGTATAACAGCCCTAGAAAACTAATACAGAATTACATATTCTAATATTGAAATATAGGTTATATATTCTAATAGGCTCTGGAAAAAGCTAAATGATTTGATCCATTTGTGAAGTAAACTGCTGCAGGATCCCATTCAAATATAATCATAAATACTAAATATGTACATATAAATATTACTAAAGCAAGACACTTTATTAGCCACTAGTAATTTAAGACTCAGATACAGTAAAGACACTTATGGAAATTAAAGTATTATTAAGAAAGGAAGACCTATACCACCCTCACCCCCCAAAAAATGTCCAATACAAAAGAACTTTCTTACTCTAGTAAAGATACAATGCCTTAATAATTTCTAGTGAAGAAAAAGCTATATTTGATTGGACATGCTTCAGGGAAGAGGCATGAGTTTTTGATAGTTTGATATACAAACTTAGAGGGAAAGACTTGAATAGGAAACTATGCAGACAGAACCACAGAGGCAGAATGCACATGAGAGTGGGGTATTAAACACTCGTGCTCGCATCTATGCTAAAATTTTTTAGCAGTGACAAGTGCACTGGGCAAACTTCTGACATCGAACGTGTATTTGTCTACTCCTTTCTAATGAACTCAGCCTCTGAAGCAACAGGGAGGGGTTTCTACAAAGTGCATCCTCAGAATAGACAAGATAAGAGTAAAACAAAAGGAAAAAAAAAGGAGTTCAATTCTTCACCCTGAATATCTGTAAGCCCATGAACTTGTGATTGCAAGAAACTCATGCAATAGTTTGAATAGTTTGAATAGATAGAAAAGTGTATTTATTTTCCTTTCACTGCCGGAAGCTTTCATTCAAATATGAAGAGCCAGAGCCTGTTGGAATTTGAGCCAAGAGTTGGTAATTTAGAATAGGAAACTGAGGTTTAGACTGATTAGTATATGGGAAGAGAGATCACAAAGGAATGTGACTAGACCTTAGAAACAATGGTTCTTTGGGAAGTGCCCACCCCTGATTTTTGGACTAAGCCCAAAAACTGGAGCTGATGAAGTAAATCCCTAGATATGAGAAGACTAATTGCTTGGCTTCCCACAGTATAATATAGAAAGTGGGTAAGCCTTATGGAAAGCCCATTGTCCAAAATGGCACCCAGGAGATTCTTAGTCAGATGAGTATGAGGTCAACCATACAAAGTCATGAACTTCTAGAATAATGTGGGAAGATAACCAGTGTTCCTGAGTACCCAGCCCCCACAAAAGATTCAGAATTATTGGGAGCATCAAGGTGCCAGAAAAAGAATTATAGTTGGGACAAATTGGAGGCAGATTGTAGAATTCTGACCGTTAAAGACTGGTATGAGGCCACAAACTGGGTCAGTAAAGGCCATGAAAATAGTGTGGGCCACATGGAGGTGAATTACATTTTGATGCAGACCAGATAGCCAGAAAGTGGCATTAGGACCAGATGTCTCCTTTCTAATGCTGGGATCATATATAACTTCACCCCAGGATTTAGATGAATCAGAGAGAAATTAAGGAGAACTACATCTGTGTATATTTGAGTGTGCCTGGTGATCGTATGTATGGGAGGTGGAATTCTAAGAGACTGATTTTAAAGCAGAAGTAATTTATTTACCATGAATTGGTAGAGTTGAGCATTTTTGACATTCATACAATGTCACAGTAATTGCAGTTATAAAGTTATATTTTACACATCTGATTTTGCGGACTGTTTTCACTATATAGTTGATATCTACTGAAAGAAACTGAGACATGGGGTATAATAAATGATAATTTAGTCCAACATCTTTTATTTAGTCAGGGATGAGTGCTGATAAAGAGTCACATTTGTGAGATACCATGTTTCTGCCAGATTTAGGCTGAATAATTTCATATTAATCTTTATACTATTTTTAATTTTTTTTTTTACTGAAGTATGATTGACACACAATGTTACATTAGTTTCAGGTGTAGAACATAGTCATTCAACAAGTCAATATATTACGCTATGCTCACAACTATACCTACCATCTGTCACCATACAATGCCATTACAATACCATTGATTATGTTCCCTATGCTGTACCTTTTATTTCCACGAATTATTCATTCCATAACTATAAGCCTGTGTCTCCCATTCCCCTTCACCCATTTTGCCCACTCCCCATGCCCTTCTCCTCTGGCAACTGTTAGTTTGTTCTCTGTATTGATGGGTCTGTTTCTGATTTTTGTTTGTTTTGTTTTTTAGATCCTATATGTAAATTAATGGTATTTGTCTTTCTTGGGCTTACTTCACTTACCATAAAGCATAATATCTTCTGCATCCATCCGTGCTATCACAAAAGGCAAGATCTCTTTTTTTATCCCTGAGTAATATTCCTGTGTGTGTATATACACCACATTTTCTTCATTGATCTGTCAGTGGACACATGGATTGCTTTCATATCTTAGCTATTGTAAATAATGCTGCAATAAACATAGAGGTACATATAACTTTTTGAATTAGTGTTTTTATTTTCTTTGGGTAAATACCCAGTAGTGGATTTACTGGATTATACAGTGTTTCTATTTTTAATTTGAGGAATTTCCAAACTGTTTTCCACTTTGTGGCTGTGCCAACTTCCAGTCTCACCAACAGTGCACAAGGGTTCCCTTTTCTCCACATCTTTACCAACACTTTTTATTTCTTGTCTTTTTGATTTTAGTTATTCTTTTTAGGGTGAGGTGATATCTCATTGTGGTTTTGATTTACATTTCCCTGACAATTAGTGACATTGAACATCTTGTAATGCATCTATAAGCCATCTGTATGTCTTCTTTGGAAGTTGTCTATTCAGGTCCTTTGCCCATTTTTGAATCAGACTTTTTTTTTGCGGGGGAGGTACTGAGTGTATAACTTCTTCTTTGGATATTAACACTTTATTGGATTCACTTGCAAATACCCTCTCCCATTCAGTAGGTTGCCTTTTTGTGTTGTTGGTGGTTTCCTTTGCTCTGCAAAAGCTTTTTAGAGTAGTCCCAATAGTTAATTTTTGCTTTTTTTCCCCGTTGCCTCAGGAGACATATGTTACTAAGTCTGATGTCCAAAAGCTTACTGCTTCTGTTTTCGTTTAGGATTTTTATGATTTCAGGACTCACATTTAGGTCTTTAATCCATTTTCAGTTTGCTTGTGTGTATGGTGTGATAAAGTGGTCCAGTTTTCCCAGCACCTGTTATTGAAAAGACTATCTTTTTCACATTGTATATTCTTGTCTCATCTGTTATAGATTAATTGGCCATATAAGTGTGGGTTTATTTGTGGGTTCTTTACCATGTTTCATTAATCTATGTGTTTATCTTTGTGCCAATACCACACTGTTTTTATTACTATAGCTTTAATCTTGAAATCTGGGATGGTGATACCTCCAGGTTTGTTCTTCTTTCTCAAGATTGCTTTGATCAGCCAAAAGATTTTGATGATTCTGTCAAAATCACTGTTGATTTTGAGTTAGACACAGTGAACATGCTTAATATTAACAGTCATGTGAGTAACTCAAACTAAATTGGTTAGTACTAATTACAAAGATGGCTAAAATGTAACATTCCCTAAACTATGTTTCCCATCAACTCTTTTGACTATAGACCCAGTTATGTGTCCATAGCATATTTAGAATGTTTTCCAAATTCACTCAATGCTTGAGTAAAGTTCAAAATATTCTAAAATACCGTAGGTTTTTCTTGGGAGAAAAATACAAGTTAGACAGAATAGTTTATGTTTTCTTGCTTATAAAATACATTAAGGGACTGAGAGTTGGAAATGGAATCAGGATAGGTTTTCTCAACATTATACATATTACTTATGATAAAATATGGATGGCTTTATATTTTATAGCAGAATTATTTATATTGTGGATATCTATGCTTTTCCTTTAAACTGCTTCTGTTTCTTGGTACAAAACTCATATTTTACATGAAGGAAATTCTGAAATGACTTATGTGATTATCTTTTCTATTCAGGAATATAAAACATTTGGTGGTAATAATACAAAATAATTTTAAAAAGTATCCATAAGAGGGCATAGGTCTAGCTTCCTCTGCTCGGCACAGCTGAAACATTGATTTGAATGCTCTTTTTGAAACTTTTAGTACTTAATTTTTCAATTGTATTTTTTTTGCTCAAGTTCTGCATTAATGAATACATATGTGGAATGCCTTTTTCATATTTATATAGTCTTAGATCATATCTAATAGAATAATTCTCAACTTTTCAAACTTCTGCAAAGTTATTTTTTAAAACATGCATTTTGCTGCTTGAGGTAAATATCTAACTATGCTTTTCAGAATTAATGTGTAAATCAGTATGTTCAAAATCTGGGGAAAGAGTAATTTAATACACATACCTAATGTCTAGAAATGTACTCATATTTAAACTATTCCCTGCCTTTAAAAATTGTCTGTTTATTCATCAGGCTGGAGTGAGGGTCCACATCAGGCATAATTCAAGGGAGCAGAGTGAGTCAAATTTGAAAAAAAAAAAAAAAAAAAAAAAAAAAAAAAAAAAGGTCAGTTGGGCCCCTGGGTGGCTCAGTCAGTTGGGTGACTGACTTCACTCAGGTCATGATCTCACAGATTGTGAGTTCGAGCCCCATGTCAGGCTCTGTGCTGATAGCTCAGAGCCTGGAGTCTGCTTCAGATTCTGTGTCTCCCTCTCTCTCTCTGCCCCTCTCCCTCTCACATTCTGTGTTTCCTTCACAAATAAATATTTAAAAAATTAAAAAAAAATAAGGTAAGTACTTGTGGAGTAATGTTAATGTGAGATCTAGAAGGTGAGTACAGGACAATCAATAGTACATTAAACAAGTGATAAGGAATGAAGTTGATCAGAAGTTTCAAGAATTCAAAGGAAAAGTAAGAGAAAACATCAAGCCATTCTATTTTGAAGCAAGGGTCCCTGTCAACTAGGTGATAGGCAGGTTTCATATGAAACAAATATTTATGAAAAAGAATCTTCAACAGGCTACATATAGTCTTAGGTATCAATAGGTGATGATGATTTTAAAATGTGCATGCTACTATTTTGGCTTTGTGGAGCATGCTTCTGTTTCCTCAAATTGAAAAATTTGATTCTGCATTTTCCTTTGCAATATTGTCTAGAATGACAAAATAAGGTTATAATATGGAAATGGAAAGCATTTAGTATGTTTCACATAGGTAAGCAATAGTGTGTTGACCTGATTATTCTATGCCCAGCTATTTGAACTGAATCAGAAAGTTATCTTATGGTCACTAATCAGTTTGTTTTGTTTGGGCAGAACAAAATATTCTAAAATGTTCAATTATAAGATTCCCAAGAATTAGATTACTGGAGACAATTAGAAAATATGCTCCAGGGGTGCCTGGGTGGCTCAGTCGGTTAAGCGTCTGACTTTGGCTCAGGTCATGATCTCGCGGTTTGTGAGTTTGAGCCCTGTGTCTGGCTCTGTGCTGAGAGCTCGGAACCTGGAGCCTGCTTCAGATTCTGTGTCTCCTTCTCTCTCTGCCCCTCCCCCACTTGTGCTCTGTCTCTATCAAAAATAAATTTATTTTATTTTTTTTTTTTCAACGTTTTTTTTTAATTTATTTTTGGGACAGAGAGAGACAGAGCATGAACGGGGGAGGGGCAGAGAGAGAGGGACACACAGAATCGGAAACAGGCTCCAGGCTCCGAGCCATCAGCCCAGAGCCTGACGCGGGGCTCGAACTCACGGACCGCGAGATCGTGACCTGGCTGAAGTCGGACGCTTAACCGACTGCGCCCCCCAGGTGCCCCTATCAAAAATAAATTTAAAAAAATTAAAAAAAAATATGCTCTGAGCTGCTGAGCCCAATTCAGGTTGCACGAAACAAGACACCAAATCAATATATTTTGCATTAAAATTTTCATTTTCATTTTTCATTCCATTCTTTATTCAGCAAGCCCACTGCTATTTTTAGTAGGCCACAATGTATCAGTAGTTAGATATTTTGGGCTATTCATAGTGTATTTAATTAATGCCCAAGTATTTCATGTAAACACAGCTAGAAAATTTAATAGGATCCATTTTTAAATGCACACTAGATTTTTTAAAAATATTTATTTATTTATTTATTTTGAGAGGGAGCATGCATTCCAGTTAAGCCTCATGCTGTCAGTGCAGATCCTGACACAGGGCTCTTTCCACAACTGTGAATGAGATCACAACTTGAGTCTAAATCAAGAGTAGGACATCAACCACTGACTAGCCAATGCTTTGTGATTATTTACCCTGTTAATGAAAGTAAATTTTTGGTTAAGATATATTCAAACTCCCACCAAATGTCATTTATATCTCTTCAAAGAATACTCATTGCTGGTATTTACAATAAAGTTTATTTCTTCAGCAAACAGTAAATAATGGGATGTAAGCAAGTAGCAACCCAGAAGGATACTTTTCATTATTTTTTAATACACAGGAAGATATTTTTGTCAGTACCCAAACTACTCCTTGTTATATTGGTGCTTTCAGATCTCAAATGCAAGTGGTGAAATTTATTCTTTGGCACATCCATTTGTTTCATTATTCATTGTTTATTGAGGAGTGAGCGTTAAGCATCAGAGAAATTACAACATATTGATGCTATAAAAATAAATAACAGAAGGCCTTTGGTTCCAAGGAGCGTATAGTATAGTGTAGTGGGTTATCATGTTAACCGTGTTAACAACTAATACAGAGTGTTAAACATTCACATGTATTAACTTATTTACTCCCTATGACAATTCAAAACAGTGACCCTTTTGAATGTAATCTTCACTTTACAGAGGGGGAAAAGTGAGTCACAGAAACATAGTAATTAGCTTTAAGGCACACACCTAATCAATATCCACGCCAATATTTGAAACCAGGTAGTCTAGCACCAATGTCTGGGCTTTAACCCACTACACAAGAAAAAAAATGCATAGGATGATGTTGGAATGTAGAGAAAATTCTCATCAATCAGGTTCAAGAAAATCTTTAGAATAGAGCTTTAGTTTTGATGAAGGAATAGGAAGAATTCCCTGAACAGTAGAGACTGTCTGTGTGATGGTGTAAAGAATAAAGTCTTTGTGTTCATGTGGAAGTGTTCATGTAGGAAAAAAAGAAAGCAAATAGAGCTAGGATTTTAGGGCAAACATCAGGACATGATGGTTCTTGAATAATAATCTGAGAAATTTGAACTTGATTCTGGAAGTTGGGGTAAGTATTGAAATATTTTAAGGGCAGTAAGCAAGGCAGCAATTTGATAATAATTGCCTTTTAGAAGGTTCATCCTGGTAACCATGAGGTAGATGAAAGGGCCAATTGAAATAAACCATGAAAAAGTTTGTAAAAACCCAAACATAAGTATTAACAGTAGAAGAAAAAGGAGACAAAGGGTGTCTATTTTCAGTATTTTAATTGGCTTTCATTTAATCATTTCTTGTGTGCTATGCATTTAATTTGCCACTTTATATGTGTAATCTAATTCCTAAGCAATTGTTCTATGAGGCTGATTTTATTAGTGATGTTTTATATTGAGGTAATAAGGGCTTAGAGAATTTAAGTAGCTTACTCAAGGTTTACAGCTAGTCAGTGATAGATTTGGGATTCAAATCCATGGCTTACATTGTTTCTAGTCTATGATGCTGCTTGCCATCAGTCTTTAAGGAAAAAACTGCAGATTTCAAAGAAAAGTGATAGTAGAGTGGTAAATTAGAAGTGTGAATCTATATTAATACTCATGTTTCTAGTATTGCTGTGAATTTTGGCATCATGTCACCAAAATGTGGGAAAAAAAGGAAATTCTAATACAATTTTCTCAAAAGAGATGTGTTTAATTGCTGCATTCATTTACTATCTCTTACTCCTCAAACTCTAATTTGGCATCAGGCACCTCATCTGATAGATGATCAGCAATACTGTCTTTAAATCCAAAGAATGTTTTTAATTCTCTTATTAGCCTGCTTCTCAGTAACATCTATGTCTATTTTCCAACTAATTCCAACTTCCAGTGGAGGCTGTCTCAACAGACAGTCTCACCATTTGAATTTCTTACAACAATGACTTGATTTTTTTTTTCTTACCTCACTGTATCTTTGTCAAGCCCATCACTATGGGCTATTAAATAAAGGAGTTGGTTAAGCTTAGTGTTAGTATTTCTTCTAATCTCTTATGTTTTCTTTCACTTTTATGACTTCAGTTATTATTACCTATTCAGAGATAGCATGCAAGTTCACAGGTCCCTTCTTTGATATACCTTCCTGGCAATTTCAAAGCACTCAAATATAGGAATCAAACACACAGACAAAAAAATCATGATATTCTCCCTTAATTATGTTTTTTCCTCAGCTTTCCTAATCTCTGTGAATAGCACTACAATCCATTTATATTTATAAGCAAAGGATTTAGCAGTCATCTTGGACACAGCATTCCTTCTCACCTTTCATATCTAAAGCATCACCAAGTCCTGTCAATTGCGTTTCTTAAATATTTCTTACATCTTTTATTTTTCATATTCATGGAACACAATATCCCCTGCTGTCCTTACTGCTATCATGGGGTTCTTAATAGCCTACAAACTGCTCTCCCCCTCATTCTGCAAGCTTTCCTTTAATGCATTCTCCGTAAAACATTGGAAGGTGATCTGTTAAAGTATACTTCTGGTCACATTCCTCCTATGCTTAATACCCTTTAAGGATACATATTGCTCTTAAAGGCTAGAATTCTTACCATGGCCCTCAGGACCCTACGTCATGCAACCTCTAGTTTCTGTTCTAACTTCATGTTGTACCCATCTTCCTCTACTTTCTCTCATCCAATCTCACTGTCCACCAATAGTGTCAGACTTACTATTTGCATATACTGTTCCTTTTCTTTAGAGCACTTCTCCCCCGCCCCTTAACTATTGCTTTGAAGTTCACATAGTATTTCCTCTAGAAATTTTTCTCTAATCTCTTTCTGCCAAATCCCTCTGTTAAGGGCCCTTGAGTTCTTTATCTGTTACAATTTTAGTTGTCCAATAGACAAATTAATATAAAATGTGAGTGGGTTACATTTACAGATCATTTTCTTGAACAGAATATTTTTTTTTTTTTTTTTCAACGTTTTATATTTTTTTTATTTTTGGGACAGAGAGAGACAGAGCATGAACGGGGGAGGGGCAGAGAGAGAGGGAGACACAGAATCGGAAACAGGCTCCAGGCTCCGAGCCATCAGCCCAGAGCCCGACGCGGGGCTCGAACTCACAGACCGCGAGATCGTGACCTGGCTGAAGTCGGACGCTTAACCGACTGCGCCACCCAGGCGCCCCTTGAACAGAATATTTTTTAAAGCTAAATAGCATGTTGATCTTCTACAAAGTCTGTCTACTCTTTTAGGATGGAATTTTGCACCGAATTTATCGACACACAGTTGTATGTGTGTGGGGGGAAGTTTGTGTGTATAATTATGTGTGCATATTTATTCTTAATGCATTCAGATTTTGTTATATCATCTTATGGGTCAAGTCAGTGGCAGAAAAATATGAGAAAGACATATTTTCTCCCATATTTAGGGAAGGCTGTGTTGTGTTTAACAGATTTGAGAAAGACCAAATTGGGCAACTGAGGAGGAAAAAGACACAAAGAAAAATGAGGTTGACATATGAAAAAGACAATAATCCCAATCCCAGTCAATTTGAAATAAAATATTGTAAGCCTGTTGGACTAGAGATATGATTTACTGCAATTATATTTAGGTTTGATTTGGTGGAGGGAGTCCTTCCTAGGTAATCATTCTTTGATGCCCTGCTTTGTGACTTTGAATTGCCTAGCTAGCTTCATAGAAATGGCCTAAACTTGCTCTCATTTTTCCTATTTATGAATTTAAGTTTTCTCCTATGGTTTTTGTAAGAAAAAATGCTTTTCTTTGGCTTGCCAAAATTTTTAGAAACAATAAACACAACTAGACATCTTCCTCAAAACTCAGACAGAAATCAAATAAACTCTTTTTAGTTGAGAATTGTTATTTTTCTGGAGCGTAAAAGAGGATATAAGACAAGTATGTTGAACTTTCAACACCACAGAGAAACAGATCAAAATATTGCAGATAAATGTTTCATTCAAACTGCAACTCAGTTTTTATAATTAATGTTATCTAAATGTCATGGATAATTTTCAAAGAAAGCTTTACAACATACAATATAAGTCATACTCAGATGAGAACAATGGACTCAAGGTTCCTATCAGATAACCACATTTGAACTATAACATCATTCTAACAGCTTTAACTTTGAAGGAAACCCAGTTGGGGTAGCATCAGGAGTCTTACAAACTATGGAAAATGCAACTTGGATTAGGAGGGACCATGGTAGGAGACACTAAAGTGAAGCATTATAATACATCTTGCTGAAGGTATCTGCTTACTTTTTGAAAATAAAATTGTATACTTATAGAAACATAGATATATTATGAAATAAGATGACAGTCCACATGCATTTTTAAGACCAAACATCAATTTTAAAAAGTCTGGCACTTGTGGTAGGCCCTGGGTTAACCTTCTTACTCTCCTTTGATGTCTCAGTGTTTTGATGGAAAAGTTTAAGAAACCACAAATAGGCAATCTCCCAGGTCTCTTTAAAGTTTAATTACATAATCTGTATAAATATTTTTAATAGAACAACATAAAATGTAAATATGGCTGTGGTAATTCACAATTAATTCATGACTCCTTCCTAATACAGCAACTGAATGGCATTCTGATTAAAGAGGGATATGGCACAGTGAAAGAACATGGGTTGAGAGCAGAGAGATCTGGCTCCAAATCTTCATTCCATTATTTAACATCTTGGATACTTATTTAACTGTTAGCTCTCTTTCTTTGACCATTAAATGGAGATGGTAATACTATTTTTTTTAGTATTGTGATAACAGAGACAGAATTTTGTAAAGTAAATGGCTGTTTCTACACATGAGGTAACTATCACCCTAAATATGTGTTCTCCTTTTATTGAGTGAATTGAAATTCTACTGACAATAATTGACTATCTTATTCACTTAGGTATCCTTAAGATATAAAATATTTATAAATTGTGTTCAGCACAGTCTTTGAGTTACTGTCTGGATACACCATTTGTTTTATCCCACCTTGAAGATTTTTTTGTATGATAAATATATATTTTTGATTTGACATGATCTTCATGAAAAAAAAAAGTTTGCCTTGTTTTTGTGTCCTTTCATTTAGTGTTCTGGTATGAGCATCCTGGGTATTTGATCAATAATTGTTGGATCTCTAATGTAAACAGTCTCACATCTAATTTTCCTATTTGGGTTAATGAGGGTTTTATAACAAATAAATCATTAACCCAAATGGGAAAACTAAAGGTGGACCTGTTTGAAGAGAGATTCAACAAGTATTCATTGCATAATCCAGGATGACCAAAACAGCATGCTAGTGGCAAGGACAATACAATAAACATTAATCAATTAATTAATATAACTAATTATAATAAATACAATTAATTATAATAAATTAATCCAATTAACTATAATTAATAATTATAATAAAAACAACTAAGGCATAGTTTATTCCTCATTCTTATCTTATTCAAAATCACATCCCAATTCGAGCTGTAATTTTCTTCTCACATCCTTTCCATTTGCTCTCCCCTTCCTCCGGTTGCTTACTGCCCAAGAATAACAATTTTATAATTATTTTTAATTTATTTTATCTCCTTACCCTTTTCCCATTACACTGTTTTGCATTTCACTCACATACCAATCTTTAGCTGCCTTCTGGAGCAAGACTGTCTCTTAGCTCTCTATTTTACTCCTCACTCCTGAGTCTCTCTGGATAGGTGTCTGATCCACGGAGCCAAAATTTCCTGTGGCTATTTTAAAATTGATGAGAGTTGCTCAAAGGGCCAGTTAACCCATAGAAGGCTCATGTTATTTGTGTTCTTCTACAAATTTGTGGTAAAGAAGAAAATATGTTGACTTTTATCATATTGCTCTCTTTCAACTGGTTCTGAAAAGGGATATTTGTTATCTCCAACATTTGGTGCATTCACTATAACATTTGGTGAAGAGAAAAAATAAAATTTGGAGACCAAATAACACCTAGAGACAAATGCATTGTTTAGAACCGCAGAAGGTAAATTTACAAGAATGGATGTATTTGGATATATTGTTTTCTTCTTTTCTATTTACTAATTGAGTTTGTTACAAAAGAATTTTTTTTAAACAGCCAGATAAGGAAATACATAGGATGAAGCCTGGACCATGAGCACAAGAGCTTCTGTCCCTGTAGAATTAGGGGATGCCACCCTCCTGGCACATGGACATGCCTTTTTTTGTTTTGTGGTAAAATACACTTAACATAAGATTTACCATCTTGACCCTTTTAAAGTACATGGTTCACTGTGTTAAATACATTTTCATTGTGCAACCATTACGACCATTCATCTTGTAAAACAAACACTATACTCATTAAGCAATAACTTTCCATTATCCTTCCTCTCCCCTAGACCCTGACAAAAACCATTGTGTTTTGCCTTTATAATTTTGACAACTCTAATTACCTCATATAAGTTTAATAATAAAGTATTTGTCTTTTTGTGAATGACTTATTTCACCTAGCATAGTATTCTCAAGATTTATCCATGTTGTAACATATTGCAAAATTTCCTTTTAAGGCTGAAAAATATTCTAAGTATATACCACATTTTGCTTATCCATTCATCTGTGAATGGAAACTTGGATTGCTTCCATGTTTTAGCAACTATGAATAATACTTCTGTGAATATGGCTGTGCAATATCTCTTTGAGACCTTACTTTTAATTCCTTTGGGAATAGACACAAAGGTGGAATTGATAGATTATATGATAATTCTATTGCTAATTTTTTTGAGTAACTACCATATTGTTTCCCACAGTGGCTATATAGTTTTTCATTTCCATCAACAGTGCACAAGGGTTCCAATTCTCCCACATCTTCAACACTTGCTTTTTTTAAAAATATTTTTGATAGTAGTTATCCTAACAGGTGTGAGGTGGTAACTCATTGTACTTTGTTTTTAAATACTTTTCTGGTTTTATTGAGAAATCATTGGTATACATTACCATTTCAGTTGAAGGCAGACAGCATAATAGTTTGATTTACAGATGTTGTGAAACAATTACCACAATAGGTTTAGTTAACATCTGTCATCTCATGTAGATACAGATTTTAAAAAATATATAGTTTAGATTTGCATTTCCCTAATGATTAGTGATGCTGAGCATCTTTCATTGGAAATTTGTATATCTTCTTTAGAGGTACGTCTGTTCAAGTTCATTGACAATTTTTGAAGTGACTTTCATTGTTGCTGAGTTTTAGGAGATCTCTATATTACATATTATCTACATATTAATCTTGTATCAGATGTAGGAGTTGCAAATATTTTATTCTGGGGGATGCTGTTTTACTCTATGCATGTTTTTTTTTTGCACACTTAAATGTTTTTTCACGAAGTCAAATTTGTCTGTATTATATTCAAGAAATCATTGCCAAATCCAATATTGTAAAGATTTTTTCCTGGTTTTCTCCTAGAGATAGACAGTTTTTTGGTCTTAAATCCTTAAATCCTTGATCCATTTTGAGTTAATTTTTGTATATGGTATTAGGTAAGGAGAATGCTATTTTTTTTGCCTCAATATCCAATTTTTTTCAGCACCACTTGTTGAAAAGACAGTATTCTCCCCACTGAATGGTTTGGGTACCCTTGTATATACTTATTTTACCATATATGTGAGGGCTAATTTCCAGCCTCTCTTCTATTCCAATGCTCTACATACCTTGAATACCTAACTTGAATGCCTCTTTTTTTTTCTTCCCTCATTGCCCTGGCTAGAAATGCCAGTACTATGTTAAATAGAAGTGGTGAAAGTAGGCATCTCACTTTGCTTCCAAACTTAATCATATGTAAAACTTACAGTGAACACCATACTTAGAGGAAACACTTTCCTTTCAACATTTTTATTATATTGAGGTAGTTTCCTTCAGTTCCTAGTTTATTGGGTGTTTTGTCATGAGAAGTGTTGGTTTGGCGCTTTTTATGCAGCAATTGAGATTATTATTTTTCTTCTGTTGATGTGGCATTGGTCAGTTTTATATGTTGAATTATGCTTGTATTCCAGGAATAAACCTCATTTGATCATGGTGTTTAATCCTTTTAATATGCTGTAGAATTCTGCTTGCTAGTATTTTTGTATCAATGTTTATAAAGGATATGTGTCTGTAAGTTTTGTTTTGTTTTGTTTTTCCCCTGTATCTTTTTTCCGGCTTTTGCATCAGGCTAATTTTGATCTCATAGAAAGTGTTCTTTTTTTTTCTAGAAAAGTTTGAGGATGATTGGAATTAGTTCATCTCTAAATGTTTGGTAGGATTCACTAGTGAAGCCATCAGGTCCAGGGCTTTTCTTTGTAGGGAGATTTTTGATTACTGATTTAGTGTCTTTACTAATTATAGGTCTATTCACATTTTCTATTTCTTTATGATCTAATCTTAGAATGATTTGTGTTTTGTTGATATAATATTCATAATACTCTATCATCCCTTTTATTTCTGTATTATGGTTTTGATAATTTGAGTCTTTGCAACATCTAGCTGAAGGGTTGTCAATTTTGTTGATCTTTTCAAAGAAAAATCTTTTGGTGCCACTGATTTTCTCCATTTTTCTACTATTTCCTTCCTTCTGCTTTTATGAGTTAAAGACTAGATAAAAAACAAACCAAAATGATTTGAGATCTTCTTTTAATATAATTATTTATAGCTATAAATTTCTCCCTTAGCACTTCTTTTCCTGTGTTAGTATGTTGTGTTTTGTAAGTAAGTGTTTTCTAATTTCCCTTGTGATACCTTCATTCATCCATTGATTTTTTTTAATGTATTATTTTTAGTTTCCACCATTTTGTGAATTTTCTAGTTTCCTTTTGTTTTTTATTTCTACCTTCATCCCTATGTGGTCAGAGAAGACACTTTGTATGACATATATATCTTTTTAAATCTACCATGACAATCTGTGGCCTAATGTAAGGTCTATCCTGGAAAATGTGTATTCTGTTGTAGGATCATTCTCTATGTATGTAACATTTATTTGGTTTGTTGTGTTTTTTAAGTCCTCTCTTGCCTTATTTATCTTCTGGTTTTACTATTCATTATTTTAAGGTAGGTATTAAAGTCTTTGACTAGTACTGTAGAACTGTCTTTTTCACCCTTCAATGCTGTCACTTTTTGTTTCACACACTTTAATTATCTGTTATAACAATTATAAACATTTATATACCTAATAGCTTCTTGTTGCAGAACTTTAATATGTAATGTCCTTCTTTATCTCTTGTAAAAGAGATTTTTGTCTTATTTAAAATCTATTTTGATTTAAAAGTCTATTTTGTCTGGGGGTGCTTGGGTGGCTCAGGTGTTTGAGTCTGACTCTTGATCTCGGCTCAAGTCATGATCTCACAGCTTGTGTGTTTGAGTCCTCCCTCAGTCTCAGTGCTGACAGCATGGATCCTGCTTGGAATTCTTTCTTTCCCTCAAAATAATTTTTTAAGTCTATTTTGTCTGATTTTAGTATAACTACTCCTATCCCATTTATTTCTTTTTTACTATTTTATGGAATATCTTTTTGTATCCTTTCACTTTTAACCAATTTTTGTCTTTAGATCTCAAGCAAATAGCATATTGTTAGATGACGGTTTTTGTAATCCATTCTGCCAGTCTCTGTCTTCTGATTGGAGAGTTGCATCCATTTATATTTAAAGTAATTGCTGATAAAAAAGAACTACATCTGTCATTGTGCAATTTGGTTTCTATACACCTCACTGCATTCCTGTCCCTAATTTACTGTCTTTTGTTATGTTTGTTTTGTAGAAAATGTTTTAATTCCTTTTTCATTTCCTTTGTGTGTATTTTTTATAGCTATTTTCCTTGGAGATTATAGCTATAATCCTTGGAGATTATATTCAATATCCTAAAGTTATAGCATTCTAATTTGAATTTATATTACCTTACTTCCATAACATATAAAAACTACTCTTTTACAGCTTTGTTTTCACTCTTGGTTGTTAATGTCACAAAATTACATCTTTATATATTATGTGCCCCAAAACAAACTAATATTTCTTTTAAATGCATTAGTCTCTTAAATTACGTAAAAATTAAGATTTAGAGATACTAGCTTTAGCGTTAATTTTTTCTTTAAATGTGTTAATCTCAAATCATGTAGAAAACAAACAGCAGTTACAAAGCATTGTTATAATACTAGCATTTATAATTTTTGCATGTAGGTATTGAAATCTTTATTTCTCATAAATATACAGTTATTGACTAGTATCCTTTTATTTCAATTTTTAGGACTCCTTTGAATATTTCTGGAAGGGCAGGTCTAGTAGTCACAGAATTTCCCAGCTCTTGTTTACCTGGGATTGTCTTCATTCTGCCATCTTTCATAATAGACAGTTTTGCTAGATATAAGATTCTCAGTTGATAGTTTTTTTTTAAGCATTTTGAGTATGTTAGCCCATTGTCTTCTTTTTACCTTATTGTATATGATAATTTTCTTTGCTGATTTCAAAATATTCTGTCTTTTGAAAGTTTGATTATAATGTGTCTCAGTGTGGGTCTCCTTGAGTTGATCTTATGCAAGTTCTTGGAGCTTCGTGGATGATTATATTCATCTATTTAATCACATTTGGGGAGTCTGTAGCTATTATTTCTTCAAATGTTCTCTCTGCCCCTTTCTCTCTCTTCTCTTTTTGAGACTCTCATGATGCATATGTGATATGTTTATTTCTTTTCTCTTGCCTGGTTCTTGGTTGTCTCTCAAATCTTTGTAATTGTCCCAGGAGAGTATTTTTATTGGCTTTCTGTAGATGAGGGTATGCTATGACCTGCCGGTGTGCTAAAAGGGAGGATTTTAGTTAGTACCAACATTCAGGCTGATTGGAAGTCAGACCTTCAAGCAGCATCTCCTGATGCCAAACAAGTTTGCCACAAGAAAATAGAATTATAGGACAATATCTCGATGAACACAGATGCAAATTGAAATCAATAATGCAACATGATTTATTCCAGAAATGCAAGGATGATTCAACATCTACAAATAAATCAACATGATACACCATATTAACAAAGCATAGAATAAGAATATATCCGATCATCTCAATAGGTACAAAAAAAGCATTTGATAACATTTAACAACCATTTATGATACAAGTTCATAAAGCAAGTAAAGAGGAGCATACCTCAATAAATGCCATATGTGAGAAGCCCACATCATCTTATTCAGTGGTTAAAAGCTGAAAGTGTTCCCTTTAAGATTAAAAACAAAACAAAAATGACCACTCCTGACTCTTTTATTTAATACAAGCAAGAAATAAAGGCATCCAAATCATAAAGAATTATCACTATTTGCAAATGACATATTATATACAGAAAATCCTAAAGATTCCATTAAAAAATATTGCTGGAACTAAAAAGAATTCATTAAAGTGGCAGGATACAAAATCAGTATAAAAATGTGTTGCATTTCTATTCACTAATAACTAATAACATCAAAAAAATCCCATTTGCAACTGCATTAAAAAGAATACCTAAGAATAAGTTTAATAGAAGAGATAGAAGGTCTGTACACTGAAAACTATAAGACATTGAGGGAAAAAAAATTGAAGAAGACACAAGTGGAAAGATACCTGATGTTCTTGGATTGGAGGAATTAAAGCTTCCTACTCTTTAAAACAATCTAGAGTACAAATATTCTCTGTCAAAATTACGAAGTGGAACTTTTCACATAAATAGAACAATCCTAAAATGTGTATAGAACTATAAAAAACAATGAATAGCCAAAAGCAATCTTGAGAAAGAAGAACACAACTGGAAGCATCATGTTGTCTGATTTCATACTATATTATGAAGCTATAGCTTTTAAAACAGTATGGTATTAGCACAAAACCTGACACATAGATCAATTAAACAGAGAGAATAGAAATAAACCAACATTTACATGGTCAATTAATATGACAAAAACAAAGAATATATAATGGAAAAGGATAGTCTATCCAGTAGTGTTGAGAAACTGAACAGCCACATGCAAAAGAATGAAACTGAACTATTATCTTACCCAAAACTAATACAAATGGATTAAAGACTTCAGTGAAGTACCTGAAACCATAAAACTCCTAAAACATAGGCAGTAAGATTTCTTAGATGGATCTTAGTGATGAATTTTTGGATTTCACACCTTAAAAGCAAAGGCAGCAAATGCAAAAATAAGCAAATGAGACTACAAATGAAAAGATTCATAAAGTGAAAAGGCAACCTATGGAATGGGAGAAAATATTTGCAGATTATATATCCAAGACTTTAATATGAGCTAGAGAAGAGAAAACAACTCATATAATTCAATAGCAAAAATCTAACAATCTAGTTTTTAAAAAAATGGGTGGAGGCTCTGAATAGACATCTTTCCAAAGAAGACATACAAATGTCTAACAAGTACATGAAAATATGTGAAATGTCACCAAACATTAGGGAAATGCAAATCAAAACTTCAGCAAGATATCACCAGTCTGAATGGCTAGTATAAAAAAGATAAGACATAAGTGTTGGCAAGGATGTGGAGAAAAAGAAACACTTACAGACTATCAATGAGAATGTAAATTGTTACAGCCACAATGATTGAAATAGTATGAGGTTCCACAAAAAATTAAAAAATAGAACTACCAGCAATTCTACTTCTTAGTGTTTTCGTTTTCCTCAGATAAATACTAACTCAAAAAGATCTATGCACATTCATGTTCATTTCAGTATTCTTTACAACAACCAAATTATGGAAATAATCTAAATATCCACTGATGGATGAATGGCCAAAGAAAACATGTTATATACATATGTATACACAAATAGGCACATGCATACACAGAATGGACTATATTTAGCCAAATCTTGCCATTTGTGACAAGGATGGTCCTTGAGGCCATTATACTAAGTTGAAATAATTGAGACAAAGAAAGCCCTCCATTCATAGGTGGAATCTAACAACAAAAACAAGCTTACAGGTACAGAAAAAAGAATTGTGGGATTGGAGGATATAGAAGTCAAAGAGTATAAACTTCCAGTTATAAAATAAATGTTGTGGCATGCTGTGTAGTTAATATTAACTTTTGCATACTTAAAAGTTCCTAGAAAAATATATCCTAAAATTTCTTATTAAAAGAAATAACCACCATGTTGGTAATGGATGTTAATGGGACTTAGTGTAATCATTTGCAATATATACACCTATCAAATCAGTTTGTTGTACACTTAAAATTAACATGCTTTATGTCAATTATATCTCAAAAAAATATAAAACTGATTATATAGATATGTGAGTGGGGGAGGGGCAGAGAGAGAGGGAAACACAGAATCCGAAGCAGGATCCAGGCTCAGAGCTGTCAGCAGAGAGCCCAACTTGGGACTTAAACTCACGAACTGTGAGATCATGACCTGAGCCAAAGTCTGACGCTTAACTGACTGAGCCACCCAGGCACCCCAAAACTGATCATTTTTAGTGTTTTTCCATAGATGGGTTCTTGGTACTGGTACTTTAGCCAAGGCAGTGTTTCAATGTAGGAGATAATCCTATTTATGGCAATATTTGGCATTCTACAACAAAACCCCAAATATTCTTTCAATCATTGTGACATTAAAAAAAAATCCCTCCTACACTTTTAGTCACCTCCCTAGTTTTGGGACTACTCCTTTTAATGAAAGAGGATATTTAGAAGGATAATAAAAAACTTTTGTTCTCAAAAGAGTAAAGAATACATTTTAGAAGAATTGAGGAATGTAGGAAAAAAATAGATGAACTTCATAGGAAACTGCATATTTTTAAAGCCAATGAATACTATTTTGAAAAATAACAAAAGGTACATGCTTTAAAAATAGATACTTTGGGGCACCTCTGACCTCGGCGTAGGTCATGATCTCACAGTTCGTGAGCTCAGGCCCCACATCGGCTCTCTAATGACAGCACACAGCCCACTTTGGATCCTCTGTCCTCCTCTCTCTCTCAAAAATAAATAAAACATTAAACACACACAGACATATACATATGTACTTAGATGTAATTTCTTTTCAAAAAGAATGCTGGAAAGACGCAGGTTTTAAGGATTACTGGGTTAGGAAAGTCAATGGGAACTCAAAAATATCCAAAAGAATTGGAAAAAGGAGAGATCTCATGGGAAGTGTGGAATAAATAAACCAGAGAACTAAGACTTAAAAAAAAATATATCATTTACTCTGTCAAGTTGCACATAGAAGATTAACAAGAAAGCCAATTGGGAAACCACTGTTTAAAGATCAGGACAACTATAGAATAAGGTTACATACAATTTGGACAGCTTAAATACTGAAATAATTATTGAGTAATTTTCAAGGTGAGTCACTTATTAAAATGCAGATGTTGCTTGTGCCCTGGGGAAAGTGCTTAAGAAATTTATGGATTAGGAATCTAAGAGAAGTTAAAGGAATATGGTGTAAAACTAAAGGTAAACAGGCAAGGCCACAATTAGTAGAAACAAATCCCAGGCTAGATATTAGAATGAGGGAATTTCCTCTAGATGGAATAACTCTACCCAGGAGAGGTAAGGTCTTTTGAACAATAAGTGGTAGTTCATGGCCAGGCCAGCTGTAAGTATGACAAATGCATAGGAAATAAAACAAAGAAGCTGTGAAAGGTATGAAAGGTAGTGACCGTTGTTGTTCTTTGTATTTCTGATCTGTTTACTCAGAGCCGATGGCATTTATCATTGAACTTTAAGCACACATGTATGAGGACCTGGGAAAACACTGGGACGCTGTGTTCACATTTATATATGATGTGCATTGCTTGTTAATGCTTTTTTTTAAATTATTTTTTAAATTTACATCCAAATTAGTTAGCATATAGTGCAACAATGATTTCAGGAGTAGATTCCTTAGTGCCACTTACCCATTTAGCCCATCCCCCTTCCCACAACCCCTCTAGTAACACTCTGTTCTCCATATTTATGAGTCTCTTATGTTTTGTCTCCCTCCCTGTTTTTATATTATTTTTGTTTCCCTTCCCTTATGTTCATCTGTTTTGTCTCTTAAAGTCTTCATATGAGTGAAGTCATATATTTGTCTTTCTCTGACTAATTTTGCTTACCATAATACCCTCCAGTTCCATCCACATAGTTGCAAATGGCAAAATTTCATTCTTTTTGATTGCCAAGTAATACTCCAGGGTATATATATACATCTTCTTTATCCATTCATCCATCGATGGACATTTGGGCTCTTTCCATACTTTGGCTGTTGTTGATAGTGCTTCTATAAACATTGGGGTGCATGTGTCCCTTCAAAACAGCACACCTGTATCCCTTGGATAAATACTTACTAGTGCAATTGCTGGGTCGTAGGGTAGTTCTATTTTTAGTTTTTTGAGGAACCTCCATACTGTTTTCCAGAGTGGCTGCACCAGCTTGCATTCCCATGCTTGTTAATGCTTTAATAGTTAATCAAAGTAAAGATAACTTAAACCAAATCTGAGTCATCAATCTTCTAACTTTGCTCAAAATGAATGCTCTCAGCTAATGCACAACTCATACGTTTTAAATCCTTTACTTTTGTCAGTTCTATATGTTGAATTTGGAGACCTATACTGGAATGTTAAGAGTACTAACATGTTTAAGTTTCTAAATAGAAAGCAGGAATATAAATAAAAGGAACCCAAAAGGTAAACACTCTTTCCAAGGAGGAGAAATAGGTAGAATAAATATGAATCAATTCTGGGGCATTGGGAAACTGAAGATAGGCATGAATGATTGGATGGGTCAGAAAACTGTTGAGAGGGAGTAAATGACTGGGGTTATTCACATTATAAAGCTGTGCATGTTGCCAATAGAATTATTTGCTATAAATGTAAATTACTCTCAGAAGAAGTCAGAGGTTTTAGAACTGGTTAAGACTCTAATTGTATAACAGATAATGCTGATTAAAGAGAGAGCAGACTAGTTCTATGGTTTTGGTACTTTGCTAGGTACAAGAGTATCTACCTTATATCCAGGGGTTGGGGAACAAGTCCATGGGACTTCATTTTTGATACTGGGGTTTTATTTTGTATGGTTAAAGGCATCCTTCCTTTCTAAGACTGAAAAATCTGAGAGGCGGTGAATTCTGGGGCTACCAGTTCAAAGAAGCCAATTTAAATCTGAATATGGAGTAAGTAGGTTTGTGAGATCCCCTTAGCCTAATAAAATGCTAGGAGTCTGAATTAAATATTAACAAAGAGGGGCGCCTGGGTGGCTCAGTCAGTTAAGCGTCTGACTTTCGCTCAGGACATGATCTTGTGGTCTGTGAGTTTGAGGCCCATATCAGGCTCTGTGCTGACAGCTGGAACCTGCTTCAGATTCCATGTCTCCCTCTCTGCCACTCTCTGTCTCTCAAAAATGAATAAACATTAAAAATTTTTTTTTTAATTTTAAAAGATTTGAGCAATAGACAAATTGACAGAAGTTGAATCATGTCCTACCCATCTCTTGTAATTCCACAATTATTAAATCTCTGAAAAGAAAGTAGGAGAGATTTAGGTAGTTCTGTATACCTATCTTGGATAATTCATATAATTTCTGTATGACTATAAATCTAGCCATGTTTTACTTTTTGAAGGGTCCCTTTGGAAAACAGATCATACAGTTATCACACAAGTATAGAGGACTGAAAGCAAATATCGAACAATTGATCCCATGGTAGCCAGAGAATGTTTATAAAGAAAGTTCATAGAAATGGTAAATTTTTATAAATGAGAAAAGTATTTAGATTTAGAAAATACATTTGATATGTGCCCCTGAAAGAGACATGGCAGTACAAAATTGCATTTTGGAACAAGTTATGCTCCAAATTTTCTTACGTAAGGAAATTTCAATAGATGTATGAGAAGACCATCAAGTGTAAAATTATCTTATTAATGTCCACACCAAAGGATAACAATAAAAAAAACAACTATATTAAGGACTTAAAGATGGTTCTTTGGAAGTTAATGGGAAAGCGGCAAGTAATAGCTGAGAATTAACTATCCTGGAGGAAAGGGACACCTGGGTGGCTCAGTTGGTGGAGCCTTGACTTCAGCTCAGGTCATGATCTTTCAGATCCTGAGTTCAAGCGAGCATGAAGCTTGCTGCTGTCAGCATGGAGCCGCTTCAGATCCTCTGTCCCCCTCTATCTCTGCCCTTCCCCCTGCTTGTACTCTCTCTCCCTCTCTCTCTCAAAAATAAATAAACAAAAAACAAAACAAAACAACAAAAAAAAAACCTATCCTGGAGGAAAAAAGATAAATGAGGACAAGGCCGAGTTAGTTAGGTCACTGCTTAGGCCAGCAGTGAAATATCTACCACTGATTTTACTAGATTCTGCCAGGGCTTTAAACACAACATAATGAAACAACTCTTCCTAAAGACCCACGTTATATATGATACTAAGATTGGACAGTCCATTGAAGGATAATAGAAGGCAGCTTTCTTGAGCTAGTATATATGCTTTTCAGAACCAAAATATCCCTCAACTGAGATAGACACCCCAAAGTTTATTTCTTTAGATGCAGAGAATGTTACAGAACAGGCCTTTAGACAGGCCTTAAAGCCTAAGCTATCTTCTCTCAGCTTTATTAACAAAATTGATATTCTAGTATCTTTCTACATCTTTATCTGACTTAGATTTCACTTTAGGAGGGGGAAATTGGCATACTTATTATATCCTCTCAAACTCAACATTAGCCTATATATTTTAAAATCCTGGTCTCTAGAATATTTGTCATTACAGCCACGATGCCCAGTACAGGACATGGAATTCAGTAATGTTTATTGGAATAATGCATTTATTTTAGTACATTTTAATTATTTTAATCCTTATAATAGCTTTCTAGATGAGGTATGAAAACCCTGTTTTAACAAAATGGCAAACTGTGGTTTCAAATGTTAAATGACTTGGAATTAAATCTATGTTTGTTCCCACTTTTTATCCCTCTTCCCTATGCCAGGCTTTGTCTCCAAAGAGAAAGGAAGCAAGATCATCATTTTGCTAAATAACCCAGAAATTACATTGTAATTGGAGATAAACTAAACAGACAGGTTGAGAATTTGGAAAGTCTTCTTTAAGTTTTCATTTTAATTCCATTTAGTTTTAGGTATATATTTTGGAAAGCCTTAACACCAGATTAAGAAGTCTAATGATGTTGATTAGTTATTGAGAGTCATTGGAAACATTTTGAGGTGAATCACATGATTATGTAACTTAGAAGGTGGTAAACTGAAGTTTAGAGACCATTTGGAAGGTTGACACATACTGTTCTGGTGCATGATGTTATAGAAGCCTGAATCAGGTTGGTAACAGTAGAAATGGAAAATGTTGGAGTTTTAGGATATTTTTTAATTAAGAAATATTAAAAATATTGTTGATGTATTATTAATTTTAGTTTTGATTTCCATTCTGTTTTTGTTACCAAAGAAGTCCATCCAAGTAATTATACAGTCCCAGATTACCCATAAAACACCTAACACATGCCAGTAAGTGATCCATTTACTCACTATAAATCTGTGAGTAGAATCATGGAGTAATGTCATTTCTCAAAGTTAAACTCAGAGCTCCCACTTGTAAAGTGGTGCCAAGATTATAGTTTATCAGCAGTTTAAAATTAACATGAACCATTAATCTTCTTTCTCCTTAAGGCACCACTTTGATTTTGCTACTTCTCTACTAGAAAGCCATCCAAGGTCCCCATTATCTTCCAAAACCCATAATTCATTCATCAAAATGTGAGTCCAATTGGATTTTTATCCCTATTAATTCTGCTCCTTTTATAAAATTGATAAAACTAAGAAAAAAAAAAGGATCAACATACTGTGTTCTACACCCAACTTCCAACTTTTATCTTCATATCTTTGCTAATAGGAATCCCATTTTCAGTCCTGGACCTGAAGCAAATCTGCCCAGGTTTCAATCTCTGAGACCTTGAGCAAGTTCTAGGATTTCCCGGTGCCTTGATTTCTTTTTTCTTTCTTGCATTGTTTTTAATTTGTAAGTATTAAATAGGTATTATATAGTGAGACATGATAATGTCTGAGTTAACATATTACCTAATATTAATATTGTTATTTTGACTAGTAGGTCTGATCCACTCCAAAGAAGTAATATTACTTGGGGTGGCTCAGTCAGTTAAGTATCCAACTTTGACTCGGATCATGATCTCACAGTTTGTGGGTTCGAGCCCTGCATAGGGCTCAGAGCTGACAGCTCAGAGCCTGGGTCCTGCTTCAGATTCTGTGTTCCCCCTCTTTCTCTCTCTTAAAAATAAACATTAAAAAAAGAAGTAATATTTCTTGAAGTAAAGAAACTATACTTTTCCTTTGAATATTTTGCAATTGATTTAATTATTATTGATATCATAACTTTTATTGTGAGGTATTTGGAACAAGAGAAGGACATGGCTAATTAATTTAGTTTTTGAAAAGCTAAAGATATCCGATCTGTTTTCTCTAAGCAACTAGTCAGTGTGTCAGAGGGAATTCCAAGAGCTATTTAAGATATTGAAGAGATATTAATACTAACTCCTGAGGTCTTTATTCCTGTTGTCTAAGGAAGCATAAAGGCACATCCTAGGTGATAAAAATTTACTCCTCCAGACTTGACAATTTTACATCAGAAATGAAATTCAGTAGCTCACCCTAATTTTCTAATTAATAGCTAAAAACACTAAAGATATTCTATGAGCAATTCCTCAAGTAAGTATAGGAACTAAATCAATAAATAGGTAAGGATTTTTATTATCAGACTACCTAAAGAATAATCTATTTAAGATAATTGATACATCTTGAGCAGGGGATATTACTAACTGGGCAATGAGATCTTTTATAAATTACATACTAGGATGTAACCCTATCATTTCAAGTAAAAAAAAAAAAATCTTGCTGTTTCAACTCTTAACTATTGAGAACTGATGTTTACCAGAGGGGAGGTAGATGGGGGAAGAGTGAAATAGATGATGAAGATTAAGGAGTGCACTTGTCATGAGGAGAACTGGGTTATGTACAGAATTGTTGAATCATTATATGTACACCTACATATAATTTGATACATACACATCAATTTGATATGATACACCACATTAATAAATATTTATGCAACCAACACATGAAACTAATATAACACTGTATGTTAAAATTTCTGGAATTAGGGGCGCCTGGGTGGCGCAGTCGGTTAAGCGTCCGACTTCAGCCAGGTCACGATCTCGCGGTCCGTGAGTTCGAGCCCCGCGTCAGGCTCTGGGCTGATGGCTCGGAGCCTGGAGCCTGTTTCCAATTCTGTGTCTCCCTCTCTCTCTGCCCCTCCCCCGTTCATGCTCTGTCTCTCTCTGTCCCAAAAATAAATAAAATAAAAAAAAAAAGAAAGAAAAATTCTGGAATTAAAATACAATACAAAAAATGTTTAAACAGCTTGCTGTTTCATGAAGTTCATGTTGGTGTTTGCATTCTTATTATACAACATTAGATCTGTTGAATGCCTTCTAGTATGACCCAACTCATACTCTTTTTTTTGTTAATTTTGTGCCATAGACAAAATTATGTCAAGAAGTTAGGTGCTATGCAGTCATTCATAAGAGACCTGCATTTTAGTCAATAAATCAATTCTACATAAACAAATGTTTGCATTCTGAGATTAAGTTGGCAGACAATGCATGTGAACATCTTTAGAACTGTAGCAAAAGATGAGTGTTTATTTGGTGTATGGAAGAATATTTTTAAAAGAATGAATACTTTTGAAAAAATATTTGTTTATAATAAGTAGTTTGAAATTATAGAAAGGTAATCTAGGTGTTGATTGAGATCCTCCCTCTTGGTACTTTCAACTATAGAAAGGCAATAAAAATACAGTAGGTTGCCTGACAATCACAAAAGTTTAGGAGACAACCAAGAGCTATAAGGTTCATCTTCTACATAAGGCCACTTTTTGATGACTGGGAGATGTGGCTGTTTTTTATAATGTGTAGAAATTAACATAGATAGTCAAGAAAAGTGATGAAACAGGGGAATATGTTTCGGATGAAAAAACAAGATAAAACCTCAGAAAAAGGAACTTAATGAAATGAAGATAAGTGTTCAAAACAATGATCATACAGACGATCACTGAGCTTGGGAAAATAATGAAAGAATAAATGTAAATTCCAACAAAGAGAAAATAAAGTATGAAATAGAAGTCAAAGAATTTGGGGTGCCTTGGTGTTTCAGTTGATGACCAACTTTGGCTCAGGGCGTGATCTCACAGTTTAGGATTCAAGCCCCATATGGGGCCTTGCACTGACAGCACGAAGCCTGCTCTGGATCCTGTGTTTCCCTCTCTCTCAAAAATAAATAAAATTTTTTTAAAAATCCACAAGAGTTAAAGATTACAACTGAACTGAAAAATATGGTAGAGGAGTTCAACAAACTGAATGAAGCAGAAGAAAAAAAAAATCAGTGAACTCAAAGACAGAACAGTGGAACTACCTAATAAGAACAGCAAAAAGAAAAGGGAATGAAGAAGTGAAGATAGCATAAGGGACTTAGGAGAAAACATCAAGCTAATCCCTATTTACATTATAGGGGCCCAGGTTGGAGAAAAGAGAAATGGGGCAGAAAATTTACTTGAAGAAATAATGGCTGAAAACTTCCCTAACCTAGGCAAGGAAACAGAAATGCAGATCCAGGAAGCCCAGAGAGTTTCGAATGAGATGAGCCTTCTGAGCTGAAATGCAGGGAAAACACTTAGTAACAGGAAAACATATGAAAGTATAATTCTCACTGGTAAAGGAAAACACAGAGTAAAATTCAGAATAATCTAATATTATAAACATAGTACATTAATCACATATAAAGCTTGTATGAAGAATAAAAAAAGTAGTGAAGATAATTATAAGTACAATAATTAGTTAAGGGATATACAAGGTAAAAATAAATTATGACATAAAAAACTTAAACATGAGGGAGGAATAAAAATGTAGAGCTTTGGCATATAATCAATCTTAAGTTGTTGGAAACAAAACATAGACAGTGTTAAATTGTTTTATGTAAACCTCATGGTGAGCACAAAGCAAAAAATTATACTAGATACACAAAAGATTGAGGAATCTAAGCATACCACTACAGAATTTCATCATCACAAAGGAAGAGAGCAGCAGCAGAAGAAAGGAACAGAAGAACTACACAAAGACCAGAAAACAACAAAAGGCAGTAAGTCCCTGCCTACTAATAATTACTTTAAATGGATTAAATTCTCCAATCAAAAGACAGAGTGGCTGAATGGATTAAAAAACAACCTAAAGACAGAGTGGCTGAATGGATTAAAAAAACAACCTGTCTATATACTGCCTAAAAAAGACTCACTTCAGATTTAAAGTCACACACAGAATAAAAGTGAAGGGATAGAAAATGATATTCCATGTAAATGGAAATAAAGACAGCTGGAGTGACTATACTAATATTAGACAAAATAGACTTTAAGACAAAGACTATAATAAGAGGCATAAAAGAACATTATATAATAAGGGGACAGTATAAAAGAGTATATAATATTTGTAAATATTTATGCAACCAACACAGGAGCGCCTAAACATATAAAGCAAATACTAACAGATCTGAAGAGAGAAACAGACTGAAATACAATAATAGTAAGGGACTTCAGTACCCTCATTTAATCAATGGATAGAATATTCAGACAGAAAATCAATAAGGAAATATGGCCTTAAATGACATGTTAGATCAGATAAACTTAACATATACAGAATTTACTATTCAAAACTAACAGAATACACATTTTTCTCAGGCAAACATGGAACATTATTCAGAATAAAGCATATGTTAAGACTACAAGACAAGCCAAAACCAAAGACATTACCAAAACAAACAAACAAACAAAAAACAAAACACTGCAGGCAAATATCTCTGATGAACATAGACACAAAAATCTTCAAGAAAATAGTAAACCTATTTCAACAATACATCAAAAGGATCATACACCATGATGAAGTGGGATTATTCCAGGTTCAACGTCTACACATCAATTTGATATGATACACCACATTAATAAAGAATTAAAATTCTGATCATCTCAATGGATGTAGAAAAGCATTTGACAAAATTCAACATCCATTTATGATAAAAACTCAAGGTGGATAGAAGGAATATATCTCAATATTAAAAACCATAAATGACAAGCCCACAACTAACATCATACTTGATGGGGAAAGCTAAAAGCATTTCCTCTACGAATAGAAACAAGACAAGTATACCTACTCCTGCCACTTTTATTCAACATAGTATTGGAAGTCTAAGCTAGAGCAATTAGTCAAGAAAAATAAATAAAAGTAATCCAAATTGGAAAGGAAGTAGTAAAACTGTTACTGTTTGCAGATGACATAATATATAGAAAACTCCATGAATAAAATGCATGGGGAAAAAAAAACCCTCTTAGAAATATAAAACAATTCAGTAAAGTTGCAGGATACAAAGTCAATGTAAAAATATCTGTTGCATTTTATACAGTGTGGAGCCTGCTTGGGACTCCCCCCCCCCCCCCCCTCCGCCGTCTCTATCGAAATTATAAAAAAAAAAAAAAAAACTTAAAAAAAAAGTTTGTATCCCAAGGAAAAAAAAAATTTTTGTAGCTATGTTTGGGGACAGATGTTGACTAGACTTATTGTGGTGAGTGGTGATCATTTTGCAATACATACAAACATCAAATCATTATGTTGTACATCTGAAATTAGTATATATTAACTATACCTTAATGAAAAATAAAAATTAAAAAAATATTTTAAAGAATTTACAAGCCCGTTATTAAACTGCTGGTAGCTTGAAATTGGCCATGGTGGGAGGATGTGTACCACAGAAATCAGCAAACACTATAAATTAGGATTTTTTTTTTTCTGCCTAAGAACTGGATTACCAGTGTACCACTACCCATTCTTTTTCTTTGCCTCTTTGGTTGAACAGCCAAGTGGGTACTAACTGAGAAGACCTCTGTATCCCTTATTAGGGGTGCAAACAAGAGCTTAATTTAACAAACCCTACTTGGGGCCACCTCGGTGACTCAGTATTTTAAAGGTCAGATTCTTAATTTCAGCTCAGGTCATGATCTTAGGGTGATGAGACTGAGTCTTACATCGGGCTCTGCATGCTGTTGGAGACCACTTGAGATTCTCTTTCCCTCCCTCTAAAATAAAAAAACAAGACAAAAACAACCCTATCTATATATCCATGTCAATGTCAGCTTTCTACCAATAAGAAATAGCCATTGAAAGATCTGATCATTCTTTCCACAGAGACTGTTACTCTGGTAAATTATCATAGGTCCCTTTGGAGAAACATTAATACTGTCTAGACTTGCTGGGTATTGCAGGGGCCTTCCTCAAGAGGACCTAGCTACCTTTGTAATTGGTTGGCTCTTAGATGGAGAACTGAGACAACTAAAAAAACTAGGGGAGGGTTTGATTATTTTCCATTGTAATGACATCCCTCTGCTACTCCATTTTTGTGTTTTGTAGGTTTTTATACTTTTTGAAAAAGTTGCAAGGATAGATCAAGGCTCTCCTGTTTACCCTGTGCAGATTGCCCAATTGTTTATATTTTGCCCTTCCTGCTTTCCCATCGCCTTTCTCTCTCCATGTGTGTGAACATTTTTTTCCTGAATCATTTGATAGTAAGTTGGAGATAACATGTACCCTTTAGCCCTAAATATTTTATTTTTTATTTCTTAAGAAGATATCCTGTTAAAAAAAAGTTTATTTATTTTGAGAGAGAGAGAGAGAGAACAAATAGGGGAAGGGTGGAGAGAGAGACAATTCCAAGCAGGCTCTGCACCGTCAGTGCAGAGCCTGACATGGGACTCAAACTCAGAAACCATGAGATCATGACCTGAGCCAAAATCAAGAGTCGGTCTCTTAAACAACTGAGCTGCCCACATGCCTTAAGACATTCTTTTAATAACCATAGTATAACTGGGGTGCCTGGGTGGCTCAATTGGTTAAGCATCCAACCTCTGCTCAGGTCATGATCTCATGGTTCATGAGTTTGAGCCCTGCATCAGGTTCTCTGCTGTCAGCAGAGAGCCTGCTTGGGATCCTTTCTGCTTTTCCCTCACTCTCTGCTTTCCCCCCACTCACATGTACCATGTGCACACACTCTTTCTCTCTCAAAATAAATATTAAAAAACCCCATAGCACAACTATCAAGATAAAAATTGAGAGTAATATAATCTTGTTATTTAATCCAAAGCCCATATTCAGATTTCATCAGCGGTCTCAGTAATGTTTTTCAAAACTGTTATATTGTCCAGTTCAGGTTCTAATCTAAGAATACATACTATTTAGGTATTCTGTCTCATTAGCCTCCATTACTCTGAAAGAGTTCTACAGGTTTAAATTTCTTTTTTTAGTTTGGGCTTTGTGAAGAATAGAGGGCAATTATTTTATAGAATGTCCCTCAACTGAAATTTTTCTGGTATTTCCTTGTGATTAGACGTAGATTATGCATTTGGGGGGGCATGGATATGACAGATGAGAGGTGAGATCCTTCTTCTGGCATTATATCAGGAAATGCATGGTATCAATTTGCCCCAATTATTGGTAATACTAGCTTTTATTACATAGTTACAGTGGTGGTGTCAGCCTGTGGAGGTTTCTCCATTATAAAATTCCACTCTGTTCCTTTGTTCCTATGTAATGTGTAGGGAGATATGTACTTTGGCTTTATGCAATTATCCTGTTCTTCATTTAATTTTCGCCCTCTTGTTTTAATATTTACCGTTGGTTTTCTAACAACATTGATTTTCTTTTTTTTTTTTAAAAGCTGGCATTTAGCTTCAATAAAACAATACACCAATGCATGCATATAAATCACTATGGATTTATGTATGCAACATTTTTTTCTTGAATGAGTTAAAATTCATTGCTCTCAATATTTATTTTGATGGTCCTAGATTGACCATTGTGAGTCCCTCAAGATGATGATTCCTGTGTCTTTTTCACATGTCCCATAATT
The DNA here is from genome assembly GCF_028018385.1 of Neofelis nebulosa. NCBI lineage: Eukaryota > Metazoa > Chordata > Mammalia > Carnivora > Felidae > Neofelis > Neofelis nebulosa. The sequence continues at coordinate 36,041,132 of NC_080789.1, forward strand.
CCTAGATCATTTTTCTTTCTAGCATAACAAAATGCTCCAGTCTTCCATACTTTTCTCTTCCTCAGCTCTAAAATCAGTCTTTTCTCTTAGAAGCCTAGGTTCCTTTTAGTGGAAAAAGGTGTTGAGGAACAAATATTTGACCTCTAGCCTCTAGGTGTTTGCATTGTTCTTGGTACGTAATCACTTATAGACCTTTGCAACAGACTGAACAAGTTAAAAAAAAAAAAAAGAAAGAAAAAAGCAACCTCCTCTGTAAACATGGTATTTCATTAAAGAGACCATGCTGAGTCTTGCCCCTGTTATTGCTCTAGAAATAAGGAGGAGAGGCGCCTGGGTGGCTCAGTTGGTTAAGCATCTGACTTTGGCTCAGGTCATGATCTCAGCGTTTTGTGTGTTCAAGCCTTGTGTCGGCCTCTGTGCTGACAGCTCAGAGCCTGGAATCTGCTTCAGATTCTGTGTCTCCCTCTTTCTCTGCCCCTGCCCTCCCTCTCCACTCTGTCTCTCTCTCTCAAAAATAAATATACTTAAAATTTTTTTTTTTAAAAAGTGGGGTTGTGAGAATGGCAAACTTCATATTTCAGGGTATTTGCCTTATTTGGGGACTTTGCATGTGATTATTCTGGACAAATCAGTTTCTTTGTTGCAATAGGCTAAAGGAAAATTAGCCATGGTTCATAGTGATATAAAGAGTTTAAAATAAATTACTTTTCTTTCTGGAGTAAGGGCTCTAAAAGATATTTTTCTCTAAGTATTTAGAATCAGAATTTAAACTGTTACAAATTACAAAAATGACCCTGAAAACTGTCTTAGTTTACAAGTAAGTATATTTATTAATACACAAAAAGTTATTTATCTATGGTGTTGGAATTATGTATGGTAGAATCCAAAGTAGAATATTTCACTTGGTTTAATGGTTGTTTAACATATATATTTTATCATAGCAGCCATTATATATTTACAATTTTTTTAATGTTTTTATTTATTTTTGAGACAGAGGGATACAGAGCATGAGCAGGGGAGGGGCAGAGGGAGGGGGAGAATCTGAAGCGGGCTCCAAGCTCTGAGCTGTCAGCACAGAGCCCGACGCAGGGCTCGAACTCACGGAGTGTGAGATCATGACCTGAACTGAAGTCGGACACTCAACTGACTGAGATACCCAGGCACCTCAGCCATTATATATTTTATACTGGATGACTGAATGACTATTCAGAGAAAGACTACTCTGTATTCTTCATACATAGGACAAACATAACCTTTCTGCTCCATAATATTAAGCATTTGATTGTAAAGGCACATATCCTAATTCTGTGTGGAATTTGATATCTGTATAATACACATTATCCAGTTACCAAAGGAAAATGAAGCTGGCAAGTGTGTTGCTGGTCCACAGCTATGTAAATATAAACATTGTGAAAGGGGTAAAGTTTTATTTTGGGGTCATTTTTATCTCCCTACATGTTTGTGTCTTTCGATCTGCTCTCATTTTAATGTCATCAGGCAATTTTCTGCCTCCTCTCTGGAAAAAATTGATGGCAATGTATTTGTAGTGAAACCTTAGAAGCCAATTTTATTTTTCATACCCACGTATTCTCTTTTTAGTGACTTTATAAATCTTTGTTTTTCCTGTTTATCTAGAGTCCTCTGACACCACACTTCAGTGAATTCTAGTTTTCTTCCTCCCTGGCAGTAGCTTTTGCTAGTGGCTCTCCAAGGACCATGAGAATATCTGGGAAATGTAACTTGTCTGTGGAGTAGCACAAATTTGGCTCTATATCCATCTGTAAAAATTTTCTAGTAGCACAGTTAATTGGCTCAGAGATACCAGACGAGGGTTGTATATTTTCAGAATAAAGCCTAGGTATATATTTAGAGAGAGTTTAAATAATTTTGATGTGATTTCATGTTTATTTATATAACCTAGATTGTGAAAAAAAATTAGTTACAAGCATAACAATTTGATTATTCACATAGAGTAATGATGTTTGGGTTAGGTTCAGTGTATAGAGTGAGTTCAAGCTCGTAAAGTTTCTGTATTTTACCCACACTATGTAAGGATATAGCAACTTCACACAGACTTTGAATGTTAGAGATATAAGCTAATATCTCAGAATGATAAATGAGATATTTCTGGTTCTTAACAGAGGAGCCAGGCCCCAAATGAAAATAGAGGTGTTCTAAAGATAACAACAAACAATTGTAGACATAAATATTTTTCAGGATTTGTTAAGGCTATACAATAAGCCCTGCCATACTTGACTATTAATCAAATATTATTCCCTTTCTCAATCTGATCATTCCTAGGTGATTGCAGAGAAAAGGAGGAATAAAGGTATAGATCATCTTTTTGCTCCTTCAAATTCCTTAAACCACGGGTCTAGCCTAAAATGCAGAAGAGAATATATTGTGTCTATTTGTATTGTGTCTAAATTGGAAACATGCTCTTTTATCACTAAACCTTCACTTTGTGTCCCTTAAGAACAAAACATTCCCTTACATAACGATTACATAAGTATCAAAATCATGATATTTAACATTGGTACATTACCTCATCCACAATACATATTAAAAATTTGCATATGACTGGATGGGTGGCTCAGTCACTTAAGCATCCAACTCTTGATTTCAGCTCAAGTCATGATCTCACAGTTTGTGAGTTTGTCAGGCTCTGTGCTGTCAGTGCAGAGCCTACTTGGGATTCTGTCTCCCTCTTTCTCAAAAATAAACACTTAAAAAAGTGTTGCATCAGAAGTACCAATAAAAGTTTTTATTTTTCTTCTTCCCTTTATATCTTTACAATGTTTTATATATGTGTGTGTGTGTGTATACATACATATATATATATATATATATATATATATAAAACATATATATATACATATAAAACATATATGTATACATATAAACATACATATATATACATATGTATATATATATATGTGTGTGTGTAAATGGTATACATATATACATATATAGGGTAAAAATATATATTATAATATAGGTCTACTCTCTTGTGGAATATCTCTTAATATGGATATGTCTAATGTTTACTCATGATCAGTTTCAGCTATTACCTCTCTTGTGGAATATCTCTTAATATGGATATGTCTAATATTTACTCATGATCAGTTTCAGCTATTACATTTTTGGCAGAAATATCACACAAGGTATATGATGTCCTGTTCAAGGCGTCATATAAGAGACACATGATATCAACAATGTTATGATAAACTGACATTAATTTGATCATGTGGTTAAATGTTATCTGCAAAGTTTACCTGTTGTTATATTTACCTTCATTATTAATAAATAACTTGTGGGGAGATACTTTGAAGCTATGTAAATATTGTGTTTCTTATCATACGTATGCTCTCCATCATTTTAGAATTTTATTGATGATTTTCTAATTCTATCATACCTTCTATAATTATTGGTTGACATTGTACTGCAAGGAATAGCCCTCCTCCCCTCCTAGCTGCAGTGTTTCATGAATTCCTATTTTACTCAAGGGTCTTTAGTTCCTTATCATTATGGTTTATTTTTGATGCTTGAAGTATCCTAGACTGTCCAGTTTCAGTGACTTCAAGCTGGAATCTATATACTTTTTATATGTTCCCACCATTTTCTTTTATTTAAAAAAATTTTTTTTAATGTTTATTCTTGAGAGAGAGACAGAGTATAAGCGGGGAGGGGCAGAGAGAGAGGGAGACACAGAATCAGAAGCAGACTCCAGGCTCTGAGCTGTCAGCACAGAGCCCAATGCAGGACATGAGCCCACAAACCATGAGATCATAACCTGAGCTGAAGTCAGATGCTTAACCGACTAAGCCACCCAGACGTCCCTTCCCACCATTTTTTTTTAACATTTTATTCATTTATAGCATAACAAGATGTTCCAGGAATGATTCACTTTTCCTGCATTTAGATTCAGCTTTTTTTTCCCCCAAGAGTCCAGTTTCCCTTTTACAGAGAATGACCTTTAGAAACCAATATCTGATCTCTAAAACTGCTCACTGTTACTGGTATATCATTGTTTTTATGTTTTCTCAGTAGACAAAGCTGAGGAATCTTCTTCAATGTTATCCCTAACTCCTCTTATTTTTAATTAATTTACTTGTTCAAACCTAAATAATATGCAAAGTACTTTAAGAATTGATAACCTATGCCATTGCAAATATCAAACTTAATAATTAACAATTGTTTGTAGTTTAGGTAAATTTTACATATAGTAAAATGTTCAAATTTTAAATGCACTTTTTCTATTTTTAACAAATGCATATGCCTATATAACCCACATCTTATCAAGACATAACCATCTCCCAGAATCCAGAAAACTCCCCTCTGCCCTCTTCCTATCAGAAGAGCTAAATCAGAAATGAGATTAGAATTATAAAGTGTACTGAACCACATTTTAATAACCAACATGGCTGATAAATTATGAAGATTTTCCAAGATTTAGTCTAGAGAAAGGAAAACATTTTTTTGTTCATTTATATGCTAACACATGATTAAAATAAGTGATTGGAAAATATAAAAGTATTTTGTGTACTGCTTTACTGAACAACATGCCATTACACAAGTTTTGACTTCAATAAATCCAATCCTCTTTCTTTACAGCTAAGACTACTGAAGCTGAGAGGATCTAGAATTACCTTAGTGCACAAAGTGGCTTTATACTCTCAATAGGATTAAATGTTATGGATTTCTGCATACAACTTGAATATTTTTTTCATACCCTTCTTAAACAGAGGTCTAGTTTAGCTCCAGTGTTAAAAAAAACAAAACCTATCCAGGTTATCAGTTCAACCTCATGACTGTATAACAAGCTCCAACAAAATCTCATTCAATTTCTTATTAACATATCACTGGGTACACAGTAAAAGATCAAAAACTGCAGCACAAAAGCCCAGACTGACAGATTACTTAATGAGGGAATCTGGAACGAATGGACATAAATTGTAAAGCAGATTGAATTTATTAACAATTAAATCTGCATATGCTTCAACACAAAATGAACCTTGGGTTCACTTCATGAAACAGAGTATAATAGATGTTGCCAATTCATTATCAAATCTTCACTCCCTTTCTATAACAGAATTAATTGATGGACTTTCCAATTGACTTTACCATGGATGGCTTTTACTAGAATGGGCAGAGCATATTTTGCTGTCCCATTTATTTTGACTTGGATTGTGTTACTTGCTTTGGCCAATAAATTGTGGACAGATGTGACAGTGCACCACTTCCAAGCAAAGATTTTAAGTATACTGTTTCCATTTGCTCCTCTTGGACTTCAGGTGCCCATAAGGAAGGAGGAAGACACTTAGATCTGAAAAGGTACTCAGATGACCAACAGATCAAGATGCAGACAAAATAAATGTAACTCTAAGCCACTGAGATATTGGGGTGGCTATTTTTGCTATTGTTTCATGGAAAAAAAAAAACAGGTTAATGCACAGATATTACCTGGAAATAACGTACAATGTTCAGCACCAATTTCTGACTTAGGGACACAAAGTATATCTTCCTACCCCTCAACTTCTGTTTGGAGAAGAGGCGTACTCTGTTAGTTTCAGCTCACATTGCAATGGTTGCTGCATACAGGCAGAGAATTCAAATTAAAAAAAAAAAGCCTTCTTGGTTTGAATGGGCAATTGTTAAATGGTACAATAGACCACTTAGTAGTTCAGGATATTGTACAAAATACAAGTACCAGATGAACATAACTTTAGGTAAGTGCTGCCCCATGAAGTCTTTGAAAATAGCAGAGTGTGCCAGTAATAGTAGTGTCTGTCTATAAGGGTAGAAAATAATAGGACAGACGTAAAATGCCACCTGAGTAGAAAAAATGCTGATGAAATCTTAAAGAATCAAGTGGGCTGAGGACATCAGTGTACATTCCAGTTATAGATCTGAAAAAAGATCTCTATAGAAATGAAGAGAGATTGAGATCAAGAAAATGTTTTTATTCTTCCTATTGGCACACAATGAGTCTTGACTGATGATGAGTAACTGGAAATGCTGTTTTGCTTTTTGTTTTGTTTTGACTAATGATATGTAAGGAGAAAAGTAATGCAAAAAAAAACATCAGGCTTATGAAAAATTAGGGTTATGTGTATGAAGAAAGGTGTTGGAAAAAGCAGTCAGTAAACCAAAAAGAAAAAAAATCCTCTGAATAGAATTCGCTACTAACTACAAAGAAATTTCTATGAAACCATTTGATAACCCAATGGTATAAAATAATACAGAAAGAAAATAGAAAAAGAAGTTCACAAAAAGGACGAGTTATTTATAAATAACAGTAAAGAAGTGAAAAAGGTGACAAGGAGATTATATATATACATATACATGTACACACACACACACACACATACACTCATATTTGGCAAAATAAAGATTAGGAAAAATGACACTTAATGCTATGATAATATCTTTTGGAAGCATGTGTCACAATTTAAATGATCCCCATTTTTTAATTTAAGGGGTTTCCAATTTTTGAAATTTAAAGGCTTTTACTTTTGAAGATATTAACATTTTTATTTTACATGACCATTTTCTTTCTTTATGAACTTTAAAAATATTTTTTTATTTTTTAGATGTCTATAACCTTTTATATGTATGACTATGGACAACAGTAATTGCACTCTTAAATCCCTTTCCTCTAATGACAAATAAGACTTTATTTTTTAATATATAAAATATTTCTATTCTGATTATTTCCTGATTATACTGCACAAATTGGACACCATATAACTTCAAAAGGTTTACTCATGTTCCACAAAATATACGATTTCCCTCTCAAATATTGATAAATTGCTGTTATGCTGGTTGTGCTAATTTATATACTCCTATAAACAATGCCATTTGTCAGGCTTTTGCCAACAGTGAGTATTTTATCATTTTTTTAAGTCTAATTATTTTCAGAGAGAGAGAGAGTGATAGCATGAGCAGGAGATGGGCAGAGAGGGAGAGAGAGAGAATCCGAAGCAGTCTCTAAGACTCTCAGCAGAGTCCCATGCAGGGCTCGATATCACAAACCATGAGATCATGACCTGAGTCAAAATCAAGAGTCGGGTGTTTAACCCACTGACCCACCCGGATGCCCCAACACTAAGTATTTAAATTGTTTAAGCCTTAGGAACTTGATAATGTTGTAGTAATCCAGGGACCTTTTCTGAAACTCCTGGGAAAGAGAAGCTCTCTTTATTATACGGTGGAATTGGGAAGCTATAAGCCTGTTATAGTCAACACCCCATGGGAGACAAAATAAAGCTCACAAAGAAGAACACACACACACACACACACACACGATAATTTTGAGGACATCACCTCAATTTTAGTAGTTTGTATTACTTCAAGCAGTATCCCAGATTATTTTATTTATATGTAAGTGAATTCCTTTGTCTTAAGGAAAAAAAGTTTGAGTTGGAATTCTGTAATTTACAATAGAACGAGGCATACTAACACATAAGTAAATGGTTATTATTTTCTTCTATGTAATTTGAATACTTTATTGTGATTACAACTTGTGTTAGCATTGTGAAGTATGCTAAATATGTTCAAATATACATTTGCAATCTAAGTTTTTCAGAGTTTTGATTTCAGCCATTTAAAAGCTCTCCAATGAACTTGACTTTGCCTTCTGTTTTCAACATTGGTTTTACTCTGACACCCACATATTGGGATTTTAAAATAGATTTTCTTGTTTTGTTCTTGTCAACTATGCATATAGTGCATGAATGTCTAGTAATGAAGTATGTATGAATTCTACTTTGTTATTTCTGTTTTTTACATACAGAAAAATAAATTATAAACTTAGCCTGTGAAGAGAGCAAAAATAGATGTTCCACTTCCTTAAACAGCAAGCTTATTTTGTCATTTTTCATTGAATTCCTTTTTTGTTGTAAACAATCCTATCACTTATTTTAGGGAAATAATGTATTCCATCTGAAATAGGATTTCCTTTTTTCAGAAATACACTGGCAACTTAAGAAAAATCTCGGATACATCAATGCAATTGTGAAATGCTTTGACTTTAATTTAACTATTTCTAGTTATTAAACAAAAAATTATGGTATGATTGATGTTTCAGAGTTCATCAATTCATTTTGACCTCAGATACATTTGCACATTTCAGTTTTTTATTTATACTCTATTTTTACACAATAATCTTTTCAAATAAAATGCTAATTAATATAAATGTGTCTTCACCTAGGATGCTTGGAGTCTTTATGTATAATTATCTATTAAAAAAGGGAGAATTCATAATTATAGCCAACTGGACTGAAAGCAAACACAGCTTAGCCATAACAGTAGGGTGCATGCAGCACACATAGGAGATAGCTCTGGAGTGCCTGGTTCTGATGACCAGGGGGCATGGTGTTATAGGGCAACATAGTATCTCTTCTATGCAAGGCCACTACTTTCAGGACCAGGAGACATAGAGGACCTACCTAATACAAATAAACACAAAGACTTAGACAAAATGAGGAGACAGAGTAATGTATCCTAAATGAAAGAATAGATAAAAATAACAAGCTAAATGAAACAGAGATAAGCAATATACCTGATACAGAATTCAAAGTAATGGTCACAGAGATACTCACTGGAATTGAGAAAAGAATGGATAATTTTAGTGACTTCAACCACAACAACAAAAAATATGAAAAAGAGCCAGACAGAAATGAAAAATTAAAAAAACTAATAAAATATATTAGAAGTCAATAGCAGATTAGAGGATGCCGAATAGATCAGCAATCTGGAAGATCAGCAGAATATAATTCCATGCAAGCAAGCTGGAGAGAACAAAGAAAAAAAAAAGAACAATGGAAATAGGTTAGGGGAACTCAGCAAGAAGATCCAGAATAATAATATTTGCATTACAACCATCCAGAAGGAGAAAAGAGGGCAGAAAACTTATTTGAAGAACTAATAGTTGAAAACTTCCCCTAACGTAAGGAAGATAGCATACATCCAGATACAGGAAGCACAGAAAGCTCTTAACAAGATGGACTTAATATGTCCAGATAATATGTCAAGTGGCAAAATGTAATAATAAAGAGTGAATTTTAAAAGCAGCAAGAGAAAATAGTTACATACAAGGAAAACCCTATAAGGGTATCAGCTGATGTTTCAGCAGAATCTCTGCAGGCCAGAGGGAGTGGCATGATATATTCAAAGTGCTAAAAGGAAAAACAAAACAAAACAAAACACCCTGCAACCAAGGATATCCTATCTCACAGTTATCATTCAGAATAGAAGGAGAGATAGAGTTTCCCAGAAAAGCAAAAGTTAAAATGGTTCATCACTACTAAACCAGCTTTACAAAAATGTTAAAGGAACTCTGAGTACAATGAAAAGGCCATAAAAGTAATAAAATTATGAAAGGAAAAATTTCCAGAGATAAGTGCAAACATATAATAAGGGTAGTAAATTAATCACATACAAAGCCAGTATGGATACTAAAACACAAAAGTAGCAAAAATCACTTACATCTACAAAAAGCAGTCAAGTCATACACAAACAAATGTAAAATATGACATCCTATACCTAAAATGTGGAGAGAGGGAGAGTAAAATTTAGTGCTTTTAGAATGTGTTCAAACTTAAAAGACCTTCAACTTAATATAGACTGCTATAGACATATGATATATGAACCTAATGGTAACCACAAATCAGAAACCTATAATAGATGCACACATTAAGAAAAGAGAGAAAAAGAAGCCAAACATAACACTAAAGAAAGCTGTAAAACCACAAGAAAGAAACCAAGAGGAGGATAAAGGAACAGAGAAGAATTAACAAACAATAGGAAAACAAATAACAAAATGGCAGTAAATATATACCTATCAATAATTACTTCAAATGTAAATGTACCAAATTCTTCAATCAAAAGACGTAGGTGAATGGAAACCAATTTGACAATAAATTTCATATATTAAAAAAAAGATGTAGGTGACTAAAGGTATCAAAAACAAGACTCATCTGTGTGCTGACTACAATAACCTCACTTCAGACCTAATGATATACGCAGACTGAAAGTGAAGGGCTAGGAAAAAAAAATACACCATGCAAATGGAAGTGAAAGAAATCTGGGGTACCAATACTTATATCAGACAAAATAGACTTTAAAACAAAGACTGCAACAAGAGACAAGTTTGCTACATAATGAAAAGAAATGAGCAAGTAGATAAAACAATTGTACATATCTATGCACCCAACATAGAGGCACTAAAATACATAAAACAATTATTAACAGACATAGGAAGAAAATGATGGTAAACAATAATAGCAGGGGACTTTAAGACCACACTTACATCAATAGATAAAGACAAAAAACAAGTAAACAGATACTTTAAACAACACATTAGACCAGATGGACAGATCTCAAAACAGCAGACAACACACAATTTTCAAGATCAAATGGAACATTCTCCAGGACATCTTACATGGTAGGCTATAAAATAAGACTTAATAAATTTAAGAAGACTGAAGTCCTATCAAAATCTTTTCTGACAAAAATAGTATAAAACTAGAAATCAATTACAAGAAATAATCTGGAAAATACATGGAGACAAATAAAAATAAAAACACAGCCCTCAAAATCTTTGGGAGGCAGAAAATAGTGTTTTAAGAGGGAAGTTTATTGGCCTCTTAAGAGGCCTACTCAAGAAATGAGAAAAATCTCAAAAAACTAACCTTACCTGAAAGAGCTAGAAAAAGAACAAGAGAAGCTAGTAGAAGGAAAGAAAAATAAAGATTAGCGCAGAAGCAAATGAAATAGAGATGTGAAACAAACAATAGAATAAAGCAAAGAAACTAGGAGCTAATTCTTTGACAAAATTAATAAATAAGCCAGAGAAACAAGAAAAAAAAGGACTCAAGTAAAGGAAATCAGAAATGAAGGATGAGAAGTAACAACCAACACCACAGAAACACAAAGAATTATAAGAAAATACTATAAAAATCATATTCCAACAAATTGTAAAAGAAATGGATACATTCCTAGAAATACACAATCTCCCAAATTGAATCAAGATAATACAGAAAATTTTAACAGATTACTACTAATGAAATTAAATCAGTAATTCAAAAATTCCCAACAAACAAAAGTTCAGGAACAGACAACTTTACAATTGAATTCCACCAAACATTTAAGGAAGAGTTAATACATATTTTTCTCAAAACATTTCAGAAGATAGAAGAAGGTAAAATTGAAAAATTTGTTCTATGAGACCAGCATTTGTCTGATATCAAAACCAAAAGACATTACAAACAGACAAAAAACACTACAGGCCATTATCTCTAATGAACATAGATGAAAAAAATTCTCAACAGAATATTAGCAAACAGAACTCAATAATACATTAAAAAAATCATTCATCATGACCAACTAGGATTTTTTCCAGGGATGTGAGGTTATTAAATATTCATAAATCAATGTGATGCAACAAGAGGAAGGAAAAAAATACATATTTCAATAGATACAGAAAAATATATTTGACAAAATCTAACACTGCTCATAATATTTACAGGGAACATACCTCAACATAATAAAGACCATATATGAAAAACTCACAGCTAACATCATACTCAGTGGTGACAGCCTACGAACATTTCCTCTAAGATCAGGAATAAGATAAAGATGTTCACTCTCACTACTTTTATTCAACATAGTATTGGAAGTCGTAGCCACAGCAATCAGATGATAAAAATAAAAGACATCCAGATTGGTAAGGGAAAGTTAAACTGTTATTATTTACAGATGATATACTCTATATAGAAAGCCCTGAAGATGTCACCAAAAATCTATTAAAACTGATGAATTAATTTAGTGCAGGTGCAGGATATAAAATTAATACACAGAAATTGCTTGTGTAAAATAAAGTAGCAAAAAGGATATTAAGAAAACAATCCCATTTACCACTATATGCCTTGGTTAAAAATATTTAACCAAGGAGGTAAAAGATTTGTATACGCAAACTATAAAAACTGATGAAAGAAATTAAAAGACTAACACAAATGGATAGTCTACACTCATGAATTAGAAGAATTAATATAGTTAAAATGTCCATATTATCCAAAGCAATCTACAGATTCAATGTAATTTCTATCAAAATTTGAATGGCATTGGGGAGCCTGGATGGCTCAGTTGGTTGAGCATCCAACTCTTCAGCTCAGGTCATGATCATGAGATTGGGCCCCAGATTGAGCTCTGTGGTAAACGTGGAGCTTGCTTGGGATTCTCTCTCTCTGCCACCCCCCTCAAAATAAATAAGTAAACCTTTTAAAAATTCCAATGGCATTTATCACAAAAGTACAACTAATAGTCCCAAACTTTGTATAGAACCACAAAGGACTCAAAATAGCCAAAGCAATCTCGAGAAAGATTAACTATAAAGCTATAGTAATCAACACAGTATGGTACTAGTACAAAAATTGGCATGTAAACCAATGAGACACAATAGTGAGCCCAGAAATAAACCCATACTTATGTGATCAATTAATCTATAGCAAAGGAAGCAAAAATATACAACAGATGAAAGACAGTCTCTTTAACACATGATGCTAGGAAAACTGGACAGCTAAATGCAAAAGAACGAATCTGAGCCACTTTCTTATACCGTAAAGAAAAACAGAATGGAATAAAACCTAAATGTGAGACATGAAACTATAAAGCTCTTAGAAAAAAAAACTAAGCAGTAATTCCTTTGACATCAGCCATTTCTAGACATGTCTCCTCAGGCAAAGGAAACAAAAACAAAAATAAACTATCAGGACCACACAAAATTAAAAGCTTTTGCACAGCAAAGGAAACCCATCAATAAAATGAAAAGGTAACCTACTGAATGGGCAAAGATATTTGCAAATGATATATCTGATGAGAGGTTAATATTTAAAATACAGAAAGGACTTCTACAATTCAACATAAATTTTTTTTTAAAACAGGAGCAGAGGACCTGGACATTTTTGTAAAAAAAGACATGCAGATGGCCAATAGACACATAAGAAGATGATCCACATCAGTATTCATCAGAGAAATGCAAATCAAAGGTACAATGAGATATTACCTTACACCAATCAGAATGGGTAGAATAAAAATAAAGAAAAGAAATAACAAGTGTTGTCAAGGACATAGAGAAAATGGAACCTTTGTGCACTGTTGGTGGGAATATAAATTGGTGCAGTCACTGTGGAAAACAATATGGAAGTTTCTCAAAAAATTAAAAATAGAAATACCATATGATCCATTAATTCCACTACTCGCTATTTACCTAAAGAAAAACACTAAATCAAAAAGATACACATATCCCTATGTTTACTGCAATATTATATATAATAGTCCAGATATGTAAGTGACCCAAATGTTCATTGATAGATGAATGGATAAAGAAAACATGGTGTGTCCTGTGACTTTGCTGAATTCATGTATCAGTTCTAGCAGACTTTTGGTGGATTCTGTTGGGTTTTTCATGTATAATGTCATTTGCAAAAAGTGAAAGCTTGATTTCATCTTTGCCAATTTTGATGCAATTGATTTCCTTTTGCTGTCTGATTGCTGATGCTAGCACTTCCAACACTATGTTGAACAACAGCGGTGAGAGTGGACATCCTTGTTGTGTTCCTGATCTCAGGGGGAAAGCTCTCAGTTTTGAGGGTGATATTAGCTGTGGGCTTTTCATAAATGGCTTTTATGATGTTTAAGTATGTTCCTTCTATCCCAACTTTCTCGAAGGTTTTTATTAAGAAAGGATGCTGAATTCTGTCAAATGCTTTTTCTGCATCGATTGACAGGATCATATGGTTCTTTTCTTTTATTAATGTGATGTATCACATTGATTGATTTGTGAATGTTGAATCAGCCCTGCAGCCCAGGAATGAATCCCACTTGATCATGGTGTATAATATTTTTTTTTTGCTGTTGAATTCGATTTGCTAGTATCTTATTCAGAATTTTTGCATCCATATTCATCGGGGATATTGGCCTGTAGTTCTCTTTTTCTGCTGGGTCTCTGGTTTAGGAATCAAAGTAATGCTGGCTTCATAGAATGAGTCTGGAAGTTTTTCTTCCCTTTCTATTTTTTGGAACAGCTTGAGAAGGATAGGTATTATCTCTGCTTTAAATGTCTGGTAGAATTCCCCTGGAAAGCCATCTGGTCCTGGACTCTATTTGCTGGGAGATTTTTGGTAACTGATTCAATTTCTTTGCTGGTTATGGGTCTGTTCAAGTTTTCTATTTCTTCCTGTTTGAGTTTTGGAAGTGTGTGGGTGATTAGAAATTTGACCATTTCTTCCAGGTTGTCCATTTTGTTGGCATATAATTTTTCATAGTATTCCCTGATAATTGCTTGTATTTCTTAGTGATTGCTTGTAATAATTCCATTTTCATTCATGATTTTATCTATTTGGGTCATCTCCCTTTTATTTTTGAGAACCTGGCTAAAGGTTTATCAATTTTGTTTATTTTTTTCAAAAAACCAACTCTTGGTTTCATTGATCTGCTCTACAGTTTTTTTTAGATTCTATATTATTTATTTCTGCTCTGATCTTTATTATTTCTCTTCTTCTTCTGGGTTTGGGGTGTCTTTGCTATTCTCCTTCTATTTCCTTTAGGTGTGCTGTTAGATTTTGTATTTGGTATTTTTCTTGTTTCTTGAGATACAGGCCTGGACAGAAATCAGTTGCATTCTTATACACTAATACTGAAGCAACAGAAGGACAAATAAAGAAACTGATCCCATTCACAATTGCACCAAGAAACATAAAATACCTAGAAATAAACCTAAGCAAAGATGTAAAAGATCTGTATGCTGAAAACTATAGAAAGCTTATGAAGGAAATTGAAGAAGATATAAAGAAATGCAAAAACATTCCGTGCTCATGGGCTGGAAGAATAATATTGTTAAAATGTCAATACTACCCAAAGCAATCTACGCATTCAATGCAATCCGAATCAAAATTGCACCAGCATTCTTCTCGAAGCTACAACAAGCAATCCTAAAATTTGTATGGAACCACAAAAGGCCCCGAATAGACAAAGTAATTTTGAAGAAGACCAAAGTGGGAGGCATCACAATCCCAGACTTTAGCCTCTACTACAAAGCTGTAATCATCAAGACAGCATGGTATTGGCACAAAAACAGACACATAGACCAATGGAATGGAATAGAATAGAAACCCCAGAATTAGACCCACAAAAGTATGGCCAACTAATCTTTGACAAAGCAGGAAAGAATATCCAATGGAAAAAAGACAGTCTCATTAACAAATGGTGCTGGGAGAACTGGACAGCAACATGCAGAAGGATGAAACTAGACCACTTTCTTACACCATTCACAAACTCAAATAGACAGGAAACCACCAAAACCCTAGAGGAGAAAGCAGGATAAAACCTCTCTGACCTCAGCTGCAGCAATTTCTTACTTGAGACATCCCCAAAGGCAAGGGAATTAAAAGCAAAAATGAACTATTGGGACCTCATCAAGATAAAAACCTTCTGCACTGCAAAGGAAACAATCAACAAAACTAAAAGGCAACCAACAGAATCGGAAAAGATATTTGCAAATGACATATCGGACAAAGGGCTAGTATCCAAAATCTATGAAGAGCTCACCAAACTCCACACCTGAAAAACAAATAATCCAGTGAAGACATGGGCAGAAAACATGAATAGACACTTCTCTAAAGAAGATATCCAGATGGCCAACAGGCACACGAAAAGATGCTCAACATCACTCCTCATCAGGGAAATACAAATCAAAACCACACTCAGATACCACCTCATTCCAGTCAGAGTGGCTAAAATGAACAAATCAGGAGACTATAGATGCTGGCGAGGATGTGGAGAAATGAGAACCCTCTTGCACTGTTAGTGGGAATGCAAACTCGTGCAGCCAGTCTGGAAAACAGTGTGGAGGTTCTTCAAAAAATTAAAAATAGACCTACCCTATGACCCAGCAATAGCACTGCCAGGAATTTACCCAAGGGATACAGTAGTGCTGATGCATTGGGGCACTTGTACCCCAATGTTTATAGCAGCACTTTCGACAATAGCCAAATTATGGAAAGAGCCTAAATGTCCATCAACTGATGAATAGATAAAGAAATTGTGGCTTATATACACAATGGAATGCTATGTGGCAATGAGAAAGAATGAAATATGGCCTTTTGTAGTGATATGGATGGAACTGGAGAGTGTTATGCTAAGTGAAATAAGTCATACAGAGAAAGACAGATACCATATGTTTTCACTCTTATGTGGATCCTGAAAAACTTACCAGAAGACCACACGGGGAGGAGAAGGAAAAAAAAAAAGGTTAGAGAGGGAGGGGGCCAAAACATAAGAGACTCTTAAAAACTGAGAACTGAGGGTTGATGGGGGTGGGAGGGAGTGGAGGGTGGGTGATGGGTATTGAGGAGGGCACCTGTTGGGATGAGCACTGGGTGTTGTATGGAAACCAACTTGACAATAAATTTCATATTTAAAAATAAATAAATAAATAAACCTTGAAGAAATAAAAAAAAGAAAAGAAAACTTTGTGTGTAAACACACATATATACACACACACAATGGAATACTACTCAGCCATAAGAAAAGTTATGAGATCATGCCATTTGTGACAACATGATAAACCTAGAGGATATTATGCTAAGTGAAATAAGTCAGAGAAAGACATATAACATATGATTTCTTTATATGTGGAATCTCAAAAACAAGACCCATACAGAGAGCTGATAGTTGCCCAAGGGGAGGGAGTGGGGGATAGACCAAATGGGTGAAAACAAGTAGGAGATACAGGCTTCTAGTTATGGAGTGAATACATCATGTGGATAAAAGGTGCAGCATAGGAAATATACTCAATGGTAGTTTAATAGAATTGTATCATGGCGGATGGTAGCTATACTTGTGGTGAGTATAGCATAATGTATACTCTTGTCCAATCACTAGTTTGTACACCTGAAACTAATGTAACATTGTGTGTCAACTTCAATAAAATACACAAAGGTGGGGGCTAGGTGCCTCTGTTAAACATCTGACTTCAGTTCAGGTCATGATCTTGAGGTTCGTGGGTTTGACCCTCATATCAGGTTCTGTGCTGACTGCTCTATTTCTCTCAAAAATAAATAAACATTAAAACAATTTACAAAAATACAAAGGGAACAAGGATAAAATCTAAAAGGAGTAGTTGTCTTGAATGAAGTGACCTTCACTGATTACCTAAAATGGCAGATCATAATCAATAATAAACTGATAACAAAACAGCAAAGTATATCTTGAAGTTACTAAAATTCAAGTACAGAGTCTTATAAGCTATTAGTTTTAAGAACCCAGCTATAGTAGGAAGAAAAACTATTTTGGCCATGACTTCTCCAAAAGCAATGGAAAGTGCCAGAAAGTTATTAAATATCTGAAACAGAAGTAGTTGTCAGAGTGAGGTCTGTGCTCCTTAGAGGGCTCTAAAAACTTTCGGTGGCTTATAAGGTCAACTGTTTTGTTTGTTTTTTAAAGTTTATTTATTTTTGAGGGGGTGTAGAGGGCATGCACCTGTATGAGAGGGAGGAACAGAGAGGGAACGCAACCAGGCTCTGCATTGACAGTGCAGAGTCTGACACGGGGCTCGATCTCATGAACCATGAGATCATGACCCGAGCTGAAATCACGAGTTGGATGCTTAATCAACTGAGCTACCCAGGTGCCCCTAAGATCAATTGTTTTTTTGGTTTTTTTTTTACAGATATATTAAGATATCAATTCTTTTTTTTTAATTTCATTTTCTATGACTGCATAAAAGAGATTTTGAGAGACTATATGACATAGGATATTGCAAGAGATTGCAGAAGTGGAGAGGAGTGTCCATTCATTTTCTATTAAACTGAATATTCAATAGATTTGCAAGAATTTAAAATGATGTGGTCAGAAAAGATGTTTGATGCAATGTTAATCTTCTTAAATTTATTCATACCTGTTTTGTGGTCTTACAGTATGTACTGTTAAGAATATTCCATGTATGCTTGAGAGGGTTTTATTTCTTGAATTAACAACCTTGAGTCAGACATTTCAATTTTCTAAACTCTGGTTGCTTTATTTATAAAATAAGCAATGTGCTATGGTTTTATAATTCCCAACACCACCCTCTCTGTGATTCTAAGTGGGGTTCCCTCTCTTGCCAGTACTGTCAGAATTTCTCTTCTGCAATTCATTCTCCCAGAGCATTTTAAGTGAGGGCTTCAGCAAATTAATGCATTTCCTCTTCTAGTTACATTTGCATTTCAAATGAGGACTACTGTAGAGATTTATGTTTGGTAATCCTTCCCCAAAACCCACACTATCCAGAAATATAGAAAAGGGTGGCCAAATAAGTGGAGGACATATTCTGGACATATTTACTATTTATTATACAGCAGGCATTCTGCTAGATACTGTGGTTATCTACAAAGGATATAGCAAGCAGCTAAACAAAGGGATAGCAAAGGTATAGCATAGAAGAAAAAGGTGCTTAACAGAACAGGCTAAGATAAATGTTACCGGAAGCATATACAGAAATAAGTAAAGCTTATTACCAGGGATTTGTGGGAGTTTCTCAGAAAACCAAATGACTAAAGGACGTGTCCTAATTTCTAATAATAATAAGAATATTTTATCCTAAGGAAGAGAAATATTAAAATTCTTTTCCTAATATCTAGCTTCTCCAAATAGAAGTCTTTGTATATATCCCTAACATTCCAACCAAATATTGATAGCTTGGTGATTCATTCATTCTATAAACATATGAAATATCCAAGGAATATCAAGAAAAGTAGAGCAAAACATCTTTATCTTCAAAAAGATCTCAATTGTCTATTTTTCAAAGTCACCTTACTCTTACATATCTAACATTTCTTCTGGTGAGTAATTGTGCCTGATGTTTTGTTTCCTCAACTTAATTTTCTTTCTGGCTCACTTCATCAGAATTGAGAAAGTACTTTTCCAAACTCTCATAAACTGCTGCTCATTTTTAAATATCACCCCTCCCATCTTACATATTTTCTCTAAGTGTCTTTTAAAGAGTGAAGAGCCACGTTCAAGTTCCAGATTTGTCAGCTGCATGCTAGGGAAACTTGGGCAAGCTGCTCAATTATTCTGAACATTCAATGCTTTATAAATTATAGGCACTGTATGTAAATTTTCAGCACAATACTTGGTACATAGTAGACATAACAATAACTAGATCAGTTCTCTATATGTAATGTGAAGGTTGCCTGCTCTCTCATACCACTGCAAGGTAGAGAATATACCCTGCCTCTACAGCTCCCAGTCACTGGTAATCTAATGTAGTGTTGGGGTAAATTCCTGCCAGGTTTTCACTGCTCCAAACTGAAAGATAGGGGAGCACTATGCAGCCTGATTCTGCCTAATCCTGTGTTCTTTTAACATTTTTTTATTATTACATCTGGAACTCACCTTTTGCAATTAAACATCATAAATGTATTGCCATTGTCAAATACTCTTTGGTTTTCCCATTTAAAAAAAAATGGCTGTGAAGAAAATAGCCTCTTGTGTCTCACGCATGAATTGAAGAAGACCAAAGGATATCAGATAAATATTCATAATATCAACTCTTCCTCCAAAGGTCACTTCCTCTCTTGAACCTTTCTTTGACCTAGATTCCTACCATTCTCCTCCTGTATTAAACATAAGTTCAATTTTATAGTCTTCACAGATATTTTCAGTACCTTCTTACCTCCTAGAAGAAAGCAAACTACGGACTTTGTGAGTGATGCACACTGGCATTTGGCAATTTACTTAAATACCAGTTTGATTTGTGGAGCTTACTCAGTTTT
Organism: Neofelis nebulosa; assembly: GCF_028018385.1. NCBI lineage: Eukaryota > Metazoa > Chordata > Mammalia > Carnivora > Felidae > Neofelis > Neofelis nebulosa. Next base: position 36,060,949 of record NC_080789.1, read on the forward strand.
GCAGGAAACATACAGTTCAGCAAGTAAAAGTCAGAATTATTTTCCGTATCACATGGATCTGACCACGTAAGATGAAAATAAAAGCAGCAAATGTGTTCATTAATTAATGGGGCTTAGGATGGTGCACGCCTCCCTTAGCCTGAAATGAGATCATGCGTTTCCCTTGAGATATGATCAAGTGACTTTCTGAATAAGGATAAAAGTGTTATTTTTCTATCAGCTCTATTTTATAATTCTAGTAAAAGACTATCAAATTTTACTCATGATATTTTTAAACCTATTTAATAGTCCCAGTACTATTCTATGTTAATGACATAGTTTTACTAGGAATTGAAGTTGGGCTCAAAGGAGTATAATTTCCAAGGGCATATTTCATAGTACTTCATAAGTTATTTTATTCGTTCGGTCTCACTTTATTGGCCTCTTTAATATATTGGCTGTATTATAGTACAAGGCTCACAGTAGATCCAAACTCTTCTCACAAAGACCCTGTGTTTATATTTACTATGCTTTAATTCAAGGTGCCCTAAACATATTAAGGGTCCTGGTGGTTCGAATGACAATGTGAAAATTCCAAGGTTATTTGAGAAGGCAATTGATGTTACTATAGGGAAGAATAGCAGTTGCAAATACATATTATTATACATTTATTTAAATATTATTTTAGACCAGGTCCACAATGAATTATCCACATTTCCAAGTCCATAAAGCTCTAAAAACTAAAGGACTTGCTTTTACTTTTCAATTTTTTTGTTTGATGCCAAAATTCATTTAGCAGCTAAACCTGACACAAATAGAAATGAGGCTATTATCAAATTTTTATTTATCCCACTTAATATGAATGCTCCTGTGTTTTGCTATAGATATGTTAATGTAGAGAATATCATCCAAGACTTTTCTTGGTATTACATAGTAAGTGGTATATATGTCATACTAAATTTAAAAATTAGTGTAGGATAGTACGCATAAAGAATAATATACATGTGTATTAGTTTTCTAGAGCTGTCATAACAAAATACCATAGACTGAGTGGCTTAAACAACAAAAGCTTATTTTCTGGATGCTAGAAGGCTAAGACCAAGATGTTGGAAGATTTGGTTTCTTCTGAGACCTGTCTCCTTGGCTTGCAGATGACTGCCCTCTCACTAGACCTTCACATAGTCTTTATTGGGCACATTTGCCCTTTTTTCTGTATGGTCCAACTTCTTCTTATAAGGATATCAGTCAAATTGGATTAGGGCCCATCCTAGGGGCCTAATATTAATTTAATCACTTCTTTAGAAACCTTATCTCCAAATACATTAACATTCTTAGGTATTAGGGCTTCAACATATAAATTTTAAGGGGACACAATTCAGCCCATAGCAACATGTACAGTTTGGTAAAAGTTTCACACACACCATTGCTGGCACCACAGAACCCCCCTGTGTTCCCTTCTAGTCACTATCCATGCACCACCAAGGGGAATCTATGCTGATTTATATTTGCATAAATTAAATATTTTTTTTCTCTTGTATTTTATATTAATGGAATAATATATGCTCCTGTGTTTAGCTTCTTTCAATTAGCTTCACACACAATGACTTGTATAGCTGTAGATGGTTTATTCAGATTATTTATAATAATTGATTTTACTGGTAAATCGGTTTTTCAATTTACCACTAATGAGCATTTGGACAGTTTCCAGTTTGGAGCTACTGCAAATGACACTGCTATGAACTTTCTTTAACATGTCTTTTAATGAATACTGTCAAAGAGCAGAAATGTTGGGCATAGGGTACCCTTATGCTCAGCTCTAGTAAATCTGCTACACTGTGTTTCAAAGTTGCCAGACAACTTGAAACTACCACTGAACAATATCATGCACATGGTGTCTATTTCATAATGAAGGATACTATAATTCAGACTATAGGAAATCAAAGATGTCATAGGAAGAGAGAAAATGGGAACCTCCAAAACAGTTATTGATGATTTTAAGAAGTCACACATACATTAGATTAGAATGCATAGTACTATTATCCTAACACTAAGAAGGATAAAAGTGAACATGGTTGTCTTTTATAACGCTTTCCTTAATGAACACGAACAATAGCTATTGGTTTTAAATGATCAGAGATCAGAAATAAAAGAAAGAAATTCCCGACTCAAGGAGCAATGTTTAGACCATATTATGACTGATTCCCAAATAAAATTTTAAGGCAATCTTTCTTCCAGGAACAAAATGATTTTAAAACAAAATTTTAGTGCCCGGTGGCTCAGTTGGTTAAGCATCTGACTTTGGCTCAGGTCATGATCTCACCATTCCCAAGTTCGAGCCCAATGTTGGGCTCTGTGCTGACAGCTCAGAGCCTGGAGCCTGTTTTAGATGCTGAGTCTCCCTCTCTCTGCCCCTCCCCTACTTGTACTCTGTCTCTTTCTGTGTGTGTGTGTGTGTGTGTGTGTGTGTGTGTGTATGTCTCAAATAAACAAACATTAAAAAATAAATTAAATAAAATTTTAAAATGTTGTGATGATTGCTTAAGAATCCAAATACATCACTACCCTCCAAACTTTGAAGAGTGTTCATGAAAATGAGGGTGCTTGTCACTTCTCCATTTGCTCTCAATTCATTCCCTAAACTTCTCCCAACCTAATTTGCATTGATAGTTACTGAATCCCTTAAATTATCTTCCCAAGGATCATTTACTAAGACGGTTCTAGTTGGATTAAGCCAATAGAAACACCATAAGGAGTTTGGAGAACTCAAAGAAAGCAAATGATTAGCACTCTATTTCTACTCCATTTTTCCAATTCCCATCAGGCAGCTTCCACCATAGTTCCAATTTCCACTGGTTGGACATGACTCTGGTCATATTGTTAGGTAGAAGCTAGACATGAGCAGTGGAAGGACCACCCCAAGATAGAGTCCCAAGTCTTTGAAGGAGAATAATAGAGGCACAAGCTTTGAAGGGGGATTATAGAGGCAAGGACGGTGATAAAACAAACAAACACTACACATTATAAGCTGAAGAGTTCAACATCCTGGCCTTGTGGCTTCCAAGACCTTGGGTCTGACAAATCAAGAGCCACAGGTGCAGAGAATGTATTCTCCTCTTCCACCTCTGCCCCAGGGTAACCCCTAGACTAATGATAATGCATTTGCATTGTGGGAACAGACCCAACTGATGAAGAAAGGTTGCCATGACAGTTCCAGTACAAACCTTGCAGGATCAACACTCTCCCAAACCTGTGGGAAGAGTTTCCCAAAAGATTGGAAGCAGCCTCCATTAGATACCACCATACTGTAGGTCACCACTCCTCCCAGCCCAGAGACACCCAATAATATCCAAATCCAAAACAACCTAGGGGATAGTTTCATCTCAGGAGCCTGCACACTCTCCCACCTGGAGTGTGTACTTTTACTTTAACAAACTACTTTGTGTTTGCTACTTTCCATCTGGCTCTCTTAATTCTGAGCATGGATATTTACATATATCTTCTTGTGAGAGATCCAAGGACCCAGACCTCGATTCATACAATACAGACTGTCTCACCTGTAATCATCCTTGTTTCTTTTTGTTTCAAATCCAAAGGTGATCATGGTCATCTACTCTTAGTAATTTGGGGTTGCCTCACCATCCTTTGTTTGGCTTCCTAGCTCTTCTATTTCCTTGTAATTAATTCACTCTATTGAACTATGTAGGACGAGCTGTTTTGCTAGTTAAACCCTTACCTTTACAGTCTTAGTACTAGCTAGTGGTTCCACTAGAAGTGGTTCCAGACTCTCATTGTGGAGTTCTGGGTTGTATTGCTCTCCTTATGGAGACTGATCATGTAACAGCTCTTTCTTTTTTTCCTAAAGGAAAATGTAATGCTAGTAATCTATGACATGCAAATGCATCAGGATTTTTATATCGTCACATATCACTTTTGAGATAAAATCCCAATTTAGGAAAAGCTTTGAGATCTCAAGTATTGGCTGGCTGCTTCTAACAATTGTGAAGAGCTTTATAAAGACAAAAATAGGCTCAGGTTTTTAAGCACGCTTTTAAATGGTCATCTCAAGAAATCAGAAAATGACAGAGTTCCCATTATACCTTAAATATGTATCTTATTTTGTAATAGTTATAAGGCAGGCATGGCTGAAAGTCTGACCCAAAATCTAATTAGGCTGATTACAGAATGAAAACATAAATCAAATGCATCATACTGCCATGTTTTTATTTTTATATTAGGATTTGGGCATTGCTTTGGAAGAGTGGAACTGGGGATCAGAAAAACTGGGAAGACAAATCTGAAGAGAGTTCAGCCTTCAATTTTTGCCCAACCTTACTCACCAGAAGAACCCTTCCTTCACTCTCCAAGGAGACTAGCCTTTCTTTTCTTAAAACTTTTCAATAAGGTTATCTGAGATATTTATTTACAAGAAAATACCTATTATGCTCAATTTTATACCATTTGTTGCTTCAAGATTGGCAATTAGAGGAACATTGGAAGAAATTTTGATGAAATTTTCAAGAAATTTTGATGACTCTTACAACTCTTCTTTGACTAGATATTAAAATGTATTTATTTGGTTCAGATCTGTGGAGTTGATAAATGGAAATCATTTATCATAGGCATTTATGATAGGCTTGCAGAAAGTATACGCTAAAAAATCAAAAGGTACCAACTAGTGTCTTACTTATGATATAAGATATTCATCTAAATATGTGGCTTTTTTAAAAGCTAATTAAGCACTTGTTTAAAAATAAACTGGTATTTTACTTGATATTTTGTAAAAAAAATTTTTGAGTACATGTTTCTATGAAAGTTGAAATTATTATTAGTCATTTGTCATATTAACTATAATTTTAACTTATGCTAAGGAGACTGGGAAATAGAAAGGTTGAAGGATTTTACAGTGGCACACATGATCAATGATCTTTAAGGTCTCATTTTCCATAATGTTCTATTGTTTATATCCTGGCAGGTTCTGTTTCTGTATATCTATATTATGATGAAAATGTATGTGATTCACCTATGAATCCTGTTCCAACAGAATTAACTTATTCCACTAAGATTCATGAGATTAGGAATTATGTTGGTGTTTATATCTTCCTAACAGTATCATCCCTGGGACATCTAACTTTTTCTCTGTCAGAGTAAACAGCGATGCTCTTCATGGTCTCTAAATGTGGACAAAATGAAGCACAGTCCTTTCTTGAAGATATAGCATTGTTTTTAATCCCCTGAGATTTGGGGGTTGTCTGTTAAAAAACAGATTTGGGGGTTGTCTGTTAACCAGTACAGTACTTTTTAATCCTGTCTTAATCATGGCATCTTTTCTTCATTTAAAGATATGCCAGATGGTAACACTTGAAGTGGCTATTCTGGTGAAAGGGCTGAAGGGCTTGATTGTTCAGGATCCATTAGTCCATCCACTCCTATGAGCTGAGCTATCTAGGGCCATCCCTCTGGCTCCATCAAAACTCAGTTGAGCACAGTTTAAAAACTGAGTCAGAAATCAGGAGACTTTGCCTTAATCACATCGAATATTTGATGATTCATACACTGTCTTTATTAAATATTTTATTCTTTTAAAAATATCTCAAATTTATTTTCTTACAGGATATATGTACTGCAGGTGTAATTCTTAAATCCTATTTCATATTGGTTGTAGAATAAGATTTGAAATGAGGGATGAAAAATATTTGGTTTGGCGTTATGACTTTGTGGGTGTGTATGTGTGTTTTAAGAAATGCAGTAAAAATATATAATGAGGGGCTCCTGGGTGGCTCAGTCGGTTAAGCGGCCGACTTCGGCTCAGGTCATGATCTCGCGGTCCGTGAGTTCAAGCCCCGCATCGGGCTCTGTGCTGACGGCTCAGAGCCTGGAGCCTGTTTCAGATTCTGTGTCTCCCTCTCTCTGACCCTCCCCTGTTCATGCTCTGTCTCTCTCTGTCTCAAAAATAAATAAACGTTAAAAAAAATTAAAAAAATATATATATAATGAGATGGTACCTTTATGGTTTCTGATCAAATGTATTTTCTGAATCATAAAGCACTATGAGAATATAAAGTTATTATTTTAATTAAGATAATGCATTTAGAGAAAACAAGTTTAAGACTATTTTTTAAGATGATGGGCTCTGAGCTCTTAGCTCCAATCTGGGAAAAGGAAACTGAATGACTTGGCTTTTTTCCCCCTTAATGTGCACAAAAAGACTAAAACGGCTGGGCAGCATTAGGAAGGGTAGGAAACTAACACAAAACATAAGCTTATCCTACTGTGAAATTATTGTGAGGCCCCATCTGCAATATTCTATAGTGTGATTGCTAGAGAAATGAAAGATATAATGTAGATGGAAAAAGCTTAGGAAGAGGTAATTTAAATGGCCAAGATGATGGAATGTCTCCATGAAAACCAGAAAATTAGGACTCTTCAGTTTGAGAGAATGAATGTGAGGACAGTAATGATTAAAGTGAATAAGCTAATCTCTGAGGCTCATTCTAGCACAAGGAAATCTTGAAGGAAATGACTAAATAGTAATGATAGCTCACTTTATTGAATACTAACAATTTGCCAGATTCATACTAAAGGCTTTATCCATGCTCATGCAACCCTCAAAATAATTTTATGAACAGAAACTATTATTTTCCTCACTCTGTAGATGAGGAGACTGAAGGCAACCTAGTTAACTTATATAACACTGTATTAAAAACCTGGGCTAGTATCTGAATTCTTAAGGTAAAGATAAGTGAATGGTTTTCAATTATATATAAGATTCTTCTAGATTGTTCATTAAAAATATGGATTCCTGGTCCATCCTAAGCTACTTTAATTTAGTGTATCTGGGGTGAAGCCCAGAAGTATATGTCTTAAAAATACTCGGCACCTGGATGGCTCAGTTGGTTGAGTGTCCCACATTGGCTCAGGTCATGATCTCACAGTTTGTGAGTTTGAGCCCCACATTGGGCTCTCTGCTGTCAGCAGAGAGGCTGCTTTGGATCCTCTGTCTCCCATTCTCTCTGCTCCTCCCCTACTTGTGCTCTGTCTCTCTCAAAATAAATAAACTTTAAAAAAATAAAAATAAAAATACCACAGGTACTAATATAAATGTGTTCATGACCCACATTTGGAAAAATACCAGTTTGGTAGATAATTACTTTCTGGAAATCCATTTAATGGATGTTTGACTTTGGCCAAATAATTTAATTTGGAAAACCTCACTTTCCTAATCCACAAAAGATATAATAATACTAATATCATTACCTTTTACCAAACAATCATTTTTTTCAAATGTTGTTTATTTTTGAGAGAGAGAGAGAGAGACAGAGTCTGAGAGGAGGAGGGGCAGAGAAAGATTGAGGGAGACACAGATTCTGAAACAGGTTCCAGACTCTGATCTGTCAGCACAAAGCCCAACACGGGGCTGGGGCTCAGGAACAAGGAGATCATGACCTAGACCAAAGCCTGACGCTCAACCCACTGAGACACCCAGGTGCCACAAATATCATTACCTTTCAAAGGACTAAACAAATTACCCATTAAAAGTGCTCATCATGGAACAATACATATTAGTTCTTACTTGTAAGCAAAGTTAGCTATGGCTGCAGTACATCCATAATTTTTCTACTAAGTAAAATTGCTGCTGCTTCTTACACAAATTTTGAATCAACACAAACATTTTAACTTTCCATATGAGTTTGCTAAATTTATTACATGGCCCCATTCTCTAATTTTTTAAGTACTTTCTTTTTTTGGTAGTTTTGATATGTTTTGATACTTCTGTAATTTACCCTTTTCCCTTATGTAAAACTTCCCTTGACTGTTCCAATCCACAATAATCACTAGCTAGGTCCATTTATAGAATCCCCGCTACTTGTCAGGCACTTTATACCCCACAAGGTAAGTGTTACTATCTACGCTTTATAGCAGAGTCAAACAATGTACTTAAAGAAGAGGTATAAAATTCAGGACCCAGAAACAAAATGAAATTCTACTGATAAAACTCAAGTTCAGTTCACTACACTATCTCTTTGACTCAAAGCACTTTACACTTTCTACAACTCACTGGTTTTACAATTTTCTGGTGATATTATTGAATAATTGTTATACGTACTTGTCAATTTTAAGAATTGTTACATCTTATAAATAACTGAAGAAACCTATACTTCACATAAATTATTTTTAACCCTCAGAACTACTATATAAGTTGGATGCATTTATTCCCCAGTGCCCTGAAGTCAAAAAGGTAGAAGCTGAAGGAGATGATGATTTGAACACCTTGGTGTATACACCTTGTGTATCTTGTGTCAAAGTCTACTTTTTTCTTTCGTAATCATTTATTTCAAAGTTATTTGAGTGTTTACAATAAACCAGGCTTTAACAATAGCTTGGGATATACTTGTGCACATAGTAGAAAATCCCCTGACTTTACACAGCTAACATTGTTTTGGAATGTGGTCTCTCCTTCTTTGTCTTCATTGTGAGTTCTTTGCTGGCAGCAGCTAAAGATAACCAACAGAGCCAGGTGCAAGATTTCTCAAGCAGAGCGGCCTAAAGCATACTTTTAATTGAGTAAACTTGTAGTAGCTTAACTCAAAGGATAAGGACACATTATTTATTAGGGCAAGTTAGTAGTTAGCTTTACTCCATCCCAGGGTTTGAGAGTAATCTCTTCCCCCAGATTTCCCCAATGCAAGGCTGAGTGAATGTTATAGCACTTTTAGAATAGTTAGTCTAACAACTAAAAAAGTACTTATCTCATTGCATTAAAATCAGTTGTCTTTTTTTTTTTCTCCCTTAAATCATGCTTTGAGTTTTTTGAGAGCTAGCTTCAATTTTTTAAAATTTATATCCACAGTAATATCTAGCTAATAACAGAAAGGAAACAAATTTCTGTTGAAATAAGGAGCCAGATATCTTACCTAGTAATCTAATAAGTGCACGGCATTCTAAGAAAGGAAGGGAGAGAGAGAGAGGGAGGAAGAAAAATATACAAAGCACATATATGAATCCTTATAAATTGAACAACTCACACAACTAGAATAACAATCCCTTCTAAGACATGAGTAGTCAGAGGGCTTAAGCTTAAATTTTCAACTCTGCCACTTTCTATTTGATCTGAGATAAATTTAACCTCTCTAAGCTAAAATGTGTTATGTACAGAACTCATAAGATTAGACAGTCTTAAGACTAAAATGAGATAATATATGTATAATTACAGATATGTCACTGTATGTGAAAGTAGGAATATATAATAATACCTTCTCGTGGGTTATCAACATACTCATATAAAAAGTAGTATAGTTCAGTGATTTAGAAACCAAGCTCTCAAACCGAAAGACTGAAATTAAAATCCAACTCTACCACTGTATAGAAGTGTGATCTTAGACATATTTCTTGAAATCCTGAACCTCAGTTTCCTCAATTCGAAAAAAAAATTGTTACTTATACCTATGTATAATGTTGCTATGATAATTACATGAGAAAATGTACATAAAGTTATTAGCATAGCGCCATAAATTAGGAAGCCATAAATAGTTCAATATCTCATTTTTACACGTGTACAATTAAATGTTACACATTCCAGCATCATGCTAAAAGAACATGAAAAGGACTAAAAAAATCCCATGAATTTCTTCTACTTAAAGTTTTATTATTTGTATAGATGTCAATGACTGTGAGAATGTCCATTTCTTTTTTTTTTTTTTTTTAATATTTATTTATTTTTGAGAGGCAGAGAGAGCACAAGCATAGGAGGGGCAGAGAAAGAGGCAGACACAGAATCAGAAGCAGTCTCCAGGCTCTGAGCTGTCAGCACAGATCCCTGACACAGGGCTCGAACTCATGAACCCTGAGATCATGACCTGAGCGGAAGTCAGATGCTTAACTGACTGAGCCACCCAGGCGCCCCAGAGAATGTCCATTTCTAATCTTTAATATACAATTGTTAAACAGCTGTTGCTCCAGAGGAACTGTATTTGCTTTTTCTGTTTGATTTAATAAACAGATTCTTAAAATATAGTCAACTAACCTAATTCAAATATTAATTGAATAATTTTTTCCTGCATCATGAAAATGATAGAAAACAAAATATATTGCTTTACTATTTATTCATATTTAGAATTTGAACAAAAGTGAGATCAAGGCTTTGAATCCAATGTTTTCTCACTCCTTCTAAATAGGCAAGACCATGTAAAAATCTGCATTTGGTTTCCCTTACACATATTGAATGTATTTCATTTATTTTTAAGAATGTTTTCTTATGATCTATTTTCTCACCAATCTCCACATGCCTGATGGAAGATGTAAAAAAGCTATTCCATATGCTTTGTGTAAAATATGTTGGAGAAAATTGGGCACGAAATGGTCTACTTAGAAAAAAAATAGAACAATTGCATGATTTTTCCATCAGAAGAGGCAGATTATATTTAATTGGTCCTTTCGGCTTTCAATTTCCAGATTCAAAATTCAGGTGATTTAAAATTTAGTAAACAATTATATAATTGGTCTTTTACTATTGGCTTATAAAGAGAAGCATGAGTTACTAGAGACGCAGTTTCTAAGGTAATTTCTATCAAAGTTATGACAAATTAAGAATTATGCAAAAAACATGTGTAAGAGTTTATCTAATTTAGTAATTAGTAATGTATGCACCAAATAGCTCCCATCAAGAATTGAAGCAGCTTAAAATGAAATAATATTTCCTACATAGTTTTATAGTTTAATGTTCTCTAGACTTTATAATAAGGGGTTCTTCAATTGGATATTAGTTGATAATCCTCCTAACCCAAAAGAATTATTAATTATTATCCTTTTACAGATGAGGAAAGTGAGGTGGAAAGCCATGAAAGCCATGCAAGGTTTTACAAAAGTGAGTAGCCAAAATTAGGATTTAAATTCTGATCTAATTCAAATGTAAAGCCCTTTCCACTATTTATCAATGTCTCTGTAGGACCTCCCCTGGAACACATCACTCACAAGTCATTAAGTCCTCTAAGTGATTCCACATATACACAGAGAGAAGAAAGTCTAATGATACATAAAATACAATAAATTAGGTCTCTAGTGGAATATGTATTATTATTTTCAAATATAACCAAAAGAACTTTATCTAGGTAAACTTCTTATAAGATACGGGCCTAAGAAGTTACCAAAAGAATAAGTGATTTGTGGTCAATAGTTACCCTTACTCTACAGAAGCAAATCAATTAGTACTCCTTCATTTCCTAACTCATGGTAATGATATAATATTAGAAAATCAAAATGATCTGTCTCCTACATACCTTTCTCTCATTTTGTTAAAATCAACACAAATATATTAGTCAGAAGTTAATAATAACATCCTCACTAATTTGCTCTTGTTAATGTCTGAATGATGGGAATATGGACCAGAATGGTCACAATAGAAAAGTGAATGGATGAAAGAAATACAGAAGACACGGGGCGCCTGGGTGGCGCAGTCGGTTAAGCGTCCGACTTCAGCCAGGTCACGATCTCGCGGTCCGTGAGTTCGAGCCCCGCGTCAGGCTCTGGGCTGATGGCTCGGAGCCTGGAGCCTGTTTCTGATTCTGTGTCTCCCTCTCTCTCTGACCCTCCCCCGTTCATGCTCTGTCTCTCTCTGTCCCAAAAATAAATAAAAAATGTTGAAAAAAAAATTAAAAAAAAAAAAAAGAAATACAGAAGACACATTTGATGATACTTGATAAGGGACTGAATACAGAGAGTGAGGAAGAGGAAGTTGTCAGTGGGGACCCCTCATTTTCTGACAAGTGAAACTGGAGGAATAGTAGGGACCCTCAGAAGGAAACTGAAAGAGGATGAGGTGTGAGGTGACTGAATAAGGGGTGACTATAGCCATCCATGCTGAGGAAAGATTAGGGCTAGAAATAAAAAACCAATGTCCTTAGCTAAAGAAGTTGGTGAAGAGGGGTGCCTGGGTGGCTCAGTTGGTTAAGTGTTCGACTTTGGCTCAGGTCATGATCTCACAGTTTGTGAGTTTGAGCCCCATGTCCAGCTCTGTGCTGACATCTCAGAGCCTGGAGCCTGCTTCGGATTCTGTGTCTCCCTCTCTGACTGCCCCTTCCCCACTCACACCCTGTTTCTCTCTCAAAATAAGTAAACTTTTAAAAAAATAAAAAGTTTGTGAGGAATAAATGCATATGGCTAAGAAGCGAAAAGTGAGGAGTATGACACCCAACCAATCTTTAAAAAAAAAAAAAAAAAAACTCCAACATTGAATTACACAATAGAGAAGAATGAGCCTACAAAGTAGGTGACCTAGGAAATACTAGAGATGTAGGAGGAAAGCCTATATAATTCTACTAACATAGGTGGAAAGGAATCCAAAATGAGAGAGAACATTCACGTTCTTCACATTCAAGTCAAATGCTGCTAAAAATAAAATGAATTAAAGCCTTAAATGTCCATTTTATTATATAGAAGCTTCCATATTTATGTTTCCAATTTAACCTATTAATGTATGGTTTTTGGCTATTATTTTCAGGCAGAAATGTTCTGCTGGGAAATTAGTTGATAGGTTCCATCAGCTCTTCAGCTTGTAAGCATTAATAAATTTAATTCAATGAGAAAAATGTATGCAGAAATAAGAATACAGGTTCTTTAAGGCTTAATAATTTCAAAACAAGTGCTTTACGTAGGCCCAGATTTATCTTTGAAAGCTATTTGCAAATTAGTATAACAGCTTTAAAATAATGTTATTTCTTTAACTCTAAGAATAGGTAAGATTAAGTTAAATAATTTAAGTAAATTTAATTAATTAAAATATTTGCAAAGAATGAAGATTACATTGAGGATTCAATATTCTTTTTGAAATCCTTACTAAGTATATTTTGAGTTATTTTTATCTCCTCTTCTTGACCTAAGTACTGTCTAAATACACAGAGTATTTGCTCTGAAAGTATCTCAAACATCACACACACAAAAATAAAGTTACCTTTAAGTCATATGTAACTGAGGTCCATGGAAATCTAGTTTCAATCAGAATAGAAAGTTATAATTTATTGTCCAACTGAGAGTTGCCTCAATACGGAAAATAAAATTTCATAGAAAGCTTTTTGTGGATTCCTAAGGGTGTGGATATGTATGCATGTACACAAACACATAGATTTTAGTATTTCCACATGTGGATAAAGTGCAAATATATTTACCATACTATCATAAATAAAAATTAAAACAAATCTGTGCCTTTGTGTTTGGGTTTTTAAGTTTGAATGAATAACACTTCTTTCTTCCTTTTTTTTTTTTTTAACGTTTATTCATTTTTTGAGAGACAGAGACAGAGCACGAGCAGGTTGGCGGCAGAGAGAGAGACACACACAGAATCCAAAGCAGGCTCCAGGCTCTGAGTTGTCAGCACAGAGCCCAATCTAGGGCTCGAATTCACAACTGTGAGATCATGACCTGAGCTGGAAGTCCGACGCTTAACTGATAGAGCCACCACCCAGGCACCCCTTTCTTCCTTTCTTGAATTGGGAATTGAGACATAAGGCATAAGAGACAAAGATAATGAGATGAAAATAACAGCTTTATGAGAGAAAGGCCGTTTAGAGAATTTGCTTTAAATTTCTGCATAGAGCACTTACTAGTATTTCAAACTAGAATTAAATATACATAAACAGACCCAAAAATTCAGTGCTTCCTCTGGCAAGCTTCAGGCTGAAGGCACAAAAAGTTGTGATTGTTGAAGCTGGCACCAAAATAGAGGGGGGAAGAGGAAGATGACTTGAATGTCTATTAATCCTTCTACAACATTTAACAAGTAATTCAGTTCTTTGTTTATGGAGATGAGCCTGTGAATTAATAAGGAAAGAGGCCAAGTATTGCTATAAGCCATAAAGTCCTTTTGCTTGCAAATCTGAGCAAAGGAGAAAGGTGGTTCCCCAACTCAGTAGCATGCATTGATAAAATACACATAAATTAATTTTAATAAAAATTTATATGTGGATCTATCAAGTATACCTTAGCATTTCAAGTTTCTTACATGATATTTTTTAAAAGGATGAAATTCTTCCATTCTAAGGGAAAACAAGAATTTAACTAGTAACAAAGTCTAATAAGCAAGTAAAGACTTCTATTGATGCAATGAACTTAAATTTCAGCAAGTTCATGTGACCAATGAGAAAAAGGGTGGCCAAAAAAAATAATACATTTGCAGCATGAAGAATGATTATCTGAGAAAATAGGAGGAACCTATTTGTAAATATGTTATATTTTAACACATCCATCTCACACATACCAAAAAAATATATTTTCTATATCAAGAAGACCATGTATGTGATATATATACACACACATATATGTATACATATATTAGATTTTATTTTTATTAAATATTTATTTGAATTGTTTTATATATAAAAATCATTTCATATATATGGTCTTCTTGATATACATACGCATATCATTAGCAGATATCAAAATAAAAAATATCATCAACATGACAATGTGATCTACCATTTGCTAACTTTAATGTTAATGGTGATATGTCAACACCAATGTCAATATAGCATATAAATTCCATCCCAGTCAAAATAATCCAATATCCAGCAAATTATTCTAATGTGAAGCCGCTCTTAATGGCAAAAACAATTTGCATCTTAAGTGGTTTTTAGTTTTTACTATGACATCTGCTATAAAAGGAAGCCACTCAAGAGTTCTTGCCTTTTCTTTACACCTTTGACCTCTCCTTTTCACTGCCAGTGATTTCAGGCCTCTCAGTACTTTATTGATTCTCTATGGAGAATGTATGGGCCAGTTTCAGTCCCACCAGTAACTGTTATACTTTTGAACAGAAAATAATCAAAAGTTGAATCTCTAACTTACTATGATAGACTCCAAATATAAGAAACTGGAAAAAATGAGGCTAGAAACATATCAGAGACAGAAATAAGTGCTAGTAAAAATCTCAAAGCCACTTCACCAATGTTAACAGCCCATTCTGGAGAGGATTTTGGCTTCCTTGCCAACTTGTACTTAGAAGCACCTCCTCTCATCTCAGTCACTGACATGATCCCTGCCACACTCTCACTTTATCACCCATTGGGGCTACTTGTTTCTTTTATGGCAACAGAAAATGACATGGAACACTGTGCAGAAATTCAGCAGTTTCCCAGATCTCTTTCTTTGCATCTATTGTTCTCAATGTAACAAGTAGAGGAAAAACCTCAAAGTCAGTGAAATTCTATAATAGCCTGGTTGACTTTTCCCACCCATGAATATGTTGATGTGTTGTACAGGTTCACAGAAGAGAGCATACACTCTATAAGAAAAGTGAACTTGTTTTATTTACTACTACATTCCCATTTTATAGACACATAGGGGATGCTAAACTAATATTTGAGAGATAGGAAGAGAGGGAAGAAGACACTGGTATAAAATTGTGGTAAAATATGTAAGAGGGGAGAGTTAGAAGACAGAGCTTGATTATAGAAATTAGGAGAAAAACTGGGAATTTATTTTCAATACTTGAATCTCTGAGTAGATCTTATGTATATGGAGAATAATCAGAGGTTATTTTCACAGTGAGAAAGTTCTGTCGAGACTCACTGATTTTTGGCTGCCATTGCCTATGTAGTCTTTGCTTGTAAAATGAGCTCATTATAAGTCAGAAGAGATACATTTTAGCTCTTTCAAAAGTGGACCAATATGTAGGAAATTCTACACGAAGCATTTCCCCCCTACTTATCTACTGCCCTACTTGGTCCTTTTCCTCTTTTCAGCTACTTAGCCACATGGCAACCTAGAGATGTTTTTCTTAAGCACAAGGTCTCGGACTTTTAGTTCAAGAGCCTTTGCCCCAACCTGCTTCTTCTCTCCAGGCATTAGGTGATCGGGTCTGTAAGTCTTCCAATCAAAAATTTGATGGGAAATCTCCCACGCTTCTTGAAGTCCTTCCAGGAAAAAGATTTATTCAATCTCATACCCTGAGTGAAGAAATAGAATATAGTATCCTATCAGCAACCACAGGCTCAGTTCATCTAAAGTTAATTTTCTCATCTCCTACTTGGTAGGAATACCAACATTTGCTTAAGTTTTAACAAGATGCCTGCTATTGCTAGATGCAATGTAGATCCACCACATATAAGCCTTCTCATCCTCCTGCCATCAAATTTTTCTTCATTCATTCAAAATATTCTGGTTCAATGCCAAGCACAATGTTAAGTACTAGGGGGGCAATTATGAATTTGACTGATTTTACGCTCTCCCTAGAGCCCCTTTGGTGGAGGAGGTAAATTTAAAATTCTTAAGCAATAAATATTTCAGAATTCTAGTAAATGCTATAAAGGAAACAAAAAAAGGAGGCTAAAATAGAAGATAACTGAAGCCTTGAGGAGCAACTTTAGATAGAACAGTCCCAACTATTTCCTTGGGAGGTAACATTTAGTCTGAAAAGTGAAAGAATGAAGTCGCTAACTAAGAGCAGAACTGGGAACAGAGCATTTTAGCATGCACCCTGAATCAGTCATGGAAAAGTAATGTGCTCCATAAAGAGCCAGGTGTCCTACCTGGAGAACTTTTTGATGGATTTCTGACTAAAAGAGCCAAGTAAGATTTTTTTCATACTGCAGACCGTTTACACCAGGAGTCTTTCGATGTCTCCGGCATTTCCCCATCTGACTCTGAAGCTAAAGACTATTCCCACAAAGCATCACTTTCAGCCAGCTGTCAATCCACCAATAGTTTCAAACCATACTTACTAAGACACTAGATAGAAATGACTTAACACTCTGGGGTATTTCTGTTCTCAAAGTGCATACAAGAAGACAATAAATCCATTCAAATGCAAAGGAGTGAATCTCTAATGGATCACCTGGCAGAAGAGTGAGTTGAGTAGGTAATACCCACTGTTATAGAAGCTAATTTCATAAATCTTTTCCTATTAGGGTTCATATAAATTGAGACTTATATACTGAAGAAAGTAGAGAACTGATTATTTATATTAAAAAATGAGTTTGGTTCTAATTTAAGTGAATTACACACACACACACACACACTGATCAATGTTCTACTCTGACCCGGTCACATTCCAAATTGCTCCCTCTACCCTTTAGTCAATTCAAGCTATTAAGTCATTTTAATGCATATTAACTCATTAAGTTTGAGAACAAGTTTTTGTTTTCTGAAATAATTATCTATGATATTTATCTAAAAAAAATAATTCTATGACTGTGTTGTTCTATGGCTATTAGCTTCAGCAGAGAATACTTTGTTTAGCTCTGTCAATCCCTGACCACTGCTAAATTATCATACAATTTACATTAATGCTCTGAATAGTTTGACACATTGCCCCATAATCACTTAATTTGTACCAATACAACATGGCTTATGATTCAATAAGTAAACACAGATTTTTAAGGAATGTGTATACTCAGTAGCATTTTGATTCCATAAAATGTTTTAAAACTATTCTTTCAAACATTTGGGGTTTGGCAAAACATAAAATGCCTTGGCCAAGCACTCTTTCTCCCAATTTTTAAGCCCAGTGCCTTTCAAGGGAAATTTAATTCATATGTTTCCAGTATATTTACACTTAGTTTATTTAAATGGTGTTTTGTAAGAGCTCTGTGAGGTCCAAGAAGTCAATAACCAGTTTATAAAGTGTTTTAAATTTCCTGTACATTGAACCAGGTGAGCAGATTTTGTTTAAAACAATAAAAATTCATGAATTTATTTTAAAATGTAATATTATATAACAATAATATTCAAACTGTAAAAGTTACATGCTATTCCCAAATAGGTCTCAATAATATGGCATTAGATGCCACCCAAGTATTCCTTGTGTAGGACTGGGCTAGAATAGAGTTGAGGGAGCCAGTTGAGATCAATCCAGGATGTAAAAGAGCTGATCTGTGGGTCGATGAGAAAACAAGTTATGGCAAGGAAACTTCTCTAACTCTTTTGGAAGTGGCTGGCTCGACTACCTCCCATTTACTAACTGTAACTTTGGACAAGCCACTTAACTTCTCCTAACCACTCTTATTTTCTTTTAATCTAAAAAAGGTGATAACACAGAACAATTTCATAGGGCTAGAGTGAGGAATAAGTGAACAAAATAAGGGTAAGGTTATAGGTCTTTATGAAATGGGGTGGCATACAATATGTGTTCAATAATAAAAAGGATAGTTGTGTGCATCTGACTTAAGATTACCTACAGTAAGTACTTCAGCTAAACTGATTTTAGCTAGGTGCCCATTAGTTGAAATCCATTTTAAAAAATTATTTAGGGGGCGCCTGGGTGGCGCAGTCGGTTAAGCGTCCGACTTCAGCCAGGTCACGATCTCGCGGTCCGTGAGTTCGAGCCCCGCGTCAGGCTCTGGGCTGATGGCTCGGAGCCTGGAGCCTGTTTCCGATTCTGTGTCTCCCTCTCTCTCTGCCCCTCCCCCGTTCATGCTCTGTCTCTCTCTGTCCCAAAAAATAAATAAAAAACGTTGAAAAAAAAAAATTTAAAAAAAAAAAAATTATTTAGGTGATTCTGGCTTACATAGGAAAATGAACAGGGCAACAGAAAATAAGCTAGAATCGGAGCAAAATGAGAGCTTTCTAGATTTGTCTATAGTGTTGGCTAGTGAAAGGAATACCAGCCCAGGAAAGAAGGCAAGAGCTCCAATGCCCCACAGTGCTATCAGCTTTATGATTGCAGGTAAGTTACATAATGGTGCTGGCCTCCAGCATTAGCTGTGGCTAGACTAGATGACCCCAACTTTCAAATAGAGTAATTCTATTGTTTACCTCAGCATTAAGAGTCTCAAAATTTGTCACGAAAGTTAACTAATGAGAATTAGTTTTTCTAAACCTATCAGGTCAGAGACTTTATAACTTAAGCTTTACAAATATTCCGACTGTTGCCAGACATATCATTCCTCTTCACTTTCTAAAAAATATATGGATGTGAAATTAAAAAAAAAGTGCATCTAAACTGATCCATATATGCAAGTATGCATCACATTTATATTTTCAAAAATTGGAAATGTAGAAAGATAATAAATACAAATATAAATGTAACTCCAAGTATCTGACAAGGAGTAGCTTGGAGGAATCCATTTCATATCAGTCCATTTCGCTTTTTCTAACCTTTAGTTCAAAAAAACTTTGAAAGTAAAGAATATATTTTTGTTATCTAGAAGAGTAAAAGCATTTTAAAAACATATGTTTATCACCTGTTTATTATCTTTTGTCATATGGTATAATCACTTCCCTCAGGCATAGTTTGGTCACTCTGCAGTTGGAGAAAGGGAGCATTTTCAGAGTTAGTCTAAAGACTGAGTTCAGGCCACAGTCAAAACAAGAGCTCTAAAGCATCATTAGTCTATCAACCACCTTCCACAATCCATGCCACAGCTAATCACCATTCAAATTAAGAATGAATTATAAATGCAAAAATAAAAATCTCACATGAGAAGTTAAAGCACATTGTTAAGGATCCTAAGAACAGTAAATGCAGAGCTAAAATTGTGACTAAATTATCTTAGTCCAGAAATATTTCTACTTCTATCTCAATATCTGTCTTTTAGGGTCTTTCTTTTTCCTCACATTACTGCCAAGACAAATTCAGGACGAGAAGATATTCTTAGCCAGATTGAGCCAGGCACATAATTATTTTTAGATTAAGGCACAAATTCTTTGTTCTCTTTGAAAACACCTTCTTATACTCACTTCTTTGAACTTTCTCCTCAGGTTAATAAAATAATCATAACCTAATGCATATGGAATGGCTTTGTCACTGTATCACTTCTGTGAAAATAAATAATCTTATTGTTGTCACCTTAAAATATACCCATAGTTTCGTATAAGTTATGTAACTTTTGTCTCTCCTTTTCCTAAATATTAAAGAACATAAAAGTTTAAGAAATTAATCTGCTTTCCAGATGCTAACACTCTTGTTGAATGGAGAATATTAGCATATATGATATGCTGAAAAGCAGGCTTCTGACCATACATGCAACCAGGACTTGAAGCAGAGAGAGATGTCTGTGGACTAGAGCACTCTAATCTACTTTTGGAAGCTACAACGGACGCCACACATGAACCCACCCCTGGTGCCTAATGCCACAAATAAGATTTGGCCCTGATGTGGTTAATCATTCTCCAGTCTCACTTATTTATATCTGCTCCAGGCACAGCAGGAGAATTCTAGACTACTGTTGTTTGGACCAGCTGTCTCCCAAATTTTTATTCTTCAAGGTACCAAAGTAGTGCTGATGAGCATGCAAGAGTAGAGTGGGGAGGGTCTCCTCTGGGTCCATGGTCACCATAGGCCCCAAGCTTCTCTGTGCCTAGATATAACAGAGTTTTTGAATGCTCTATGAAGCAATGCCTCTAAGCATACCTAATGCCCATTTCCCCTGTTAAAAAGCCAGCATAAGAAACCTGGTGGTGGGTAGGTACACCATTATACAAATGTGTCCCTCTCTTCTGACTATATCAATCCTTATCTTGATAATACCTCCTCTAAACTCAAGTAAAAATTACACAAATATAAAAGAACTGAGAAAACACGGAAAGACGGGGGAGGAAATGGTATTGACACAATCAGCAGTTCACCAAAAGTCAGGAGATAAACTTATGTAAGTTTCAATCTTCAACTCTGCAAAAATGTAAGCGATATCCTGAAAATGAAATGTTAGCTAAGGTATAAAACAAAGTTTAAAACCGAGTCTTGTTATGGTCAATACCAACTTCCTCAATTAAATTACAAAGAATTCTTACATAATGATGAGTGCTAATCCAATAATGCCTGATAGGATTATTTGGGATTCGAATCAACAGTTAAAAAAATTTTTTAATGTTTATTTATTTTTCAGAGACAGACAGAGCACGTGTGGGGGAGGGGCAGAGAGAGAAGGAGTCACAGAATCTGAAGCAGGATCCAGGCTCTGAGCTGTTAACACAGAACCTGATGAGGGGCTCGAACCGATGAGCTGTGAGATGATGACCTGAGCCCAAATCGGACGCTTAACTGACTGAGCCACGTAGGTGCCCCTAAATCAACATTTTGAAGCCAACTTAATTCACTGGACACACCAAAGACAGAACATGAAATTGCTCAGAATCCGTGCAATATTATTTGTTCTGTGAACCGACAGGAGTTACTTATTTTGTATTCATTTATTTTCAAATTATATGTGATTTGTTATTTCAGAACAATTTTTGTTTCAGAAAATAACATCCACTAGTATTTGCATGTATATGCAATAAATCTAAATATTTTTAAAATACATTAATTTATATGGGATTTTTTTCTCTTTCTGAGCCTTTTTTTAGTTATAAAGGGATTGTTTTAGATGACCTCTAACAACTCTTTTCTATTTATTTATTTATTTATTTAGATATATATTTATATAATATAAATATATATTATAAATTATATATATTTATATATATTTAGATGACCTCTAACAACTATTTTATATATATATATTTATATCTATAAATATAAATTTTAGATTTATAAATCTATATTTATATTATAGATATAAATATATCTATATATATTTATATTTATATTATAGATATACATATTTTATATTTTATATATAAATATATTTTATATATTTATAAATATTATAATATAATAAAAATATATTTATATTTATATATCTTTTAAATATAAATTATATTTAAAATTATACCCAATTTTATAAAATTTATTCTTAAACAATTGTACATGTATATACACACACAAGAATATAAAGTGAATATGTTACTTATTTCTCATAAATATTTTGCAAAGCACATTTTGAAACCAGACAAAGAAATTTGCTGCCAGAAAAATACATACTTTGGAGAGAAAAATATACTATAACTTTTCCAGAACATTTTTAACACTAAATGTTCAAATCTGCTTATCCTTTACAATGATACAATTAGAATTCTGAAAATAAAATTTGGTTTAAAATTAATAATATGGGGCACCTAGATGGCTCAGTAGGTTAAGTGTCCAACTGTTGGTTTCAGTTCAGGTCATGATCTTATGGTTTCGTGAGTTCAATCCCCATGTCTGGCTCTGTGCTGGCAGTGTGGAGCCTGCTTGCGATTCTCTCTCTCCCTTTCTCTCTGCCCCTCCCCTACTCATGCTGTATCTGTCTCCCTCAAAGTAAATAAATAAACTTAAAAAAATTATTAAGATAGGGGGCCTGGATGGCTCAGTCGGTTAAGCATCCGACTTTGGCTCAGGTCATGATCTCATAGTTTGTGGGTTCGAGCCCCACGTCAGACTCTGTGCTGACAGCTCAGAGCCTGGAGCCTGTTTTGGATTCTGTGTCTCCTCCTCTCTCTCTGCCCCACCCCCACCCCCATGCTCATGCTCTCTCTCTCTCTTGTCTCTCAGTAATAAATAAATGTTAAAAAAATAATAAAATAATAAAATAATAAGATAAAAAAGAAACTTGTGTTAGTTCCTTTATCATTATAATCACTAGAATGGAATGGAACAATATAATTCAATTTTTTTAATTGCAAAAGTCACTATTAATGCTATGAGTTGCCTTTTGATAGATCCATTTAATTTTTAGGACATTAGGAAAACATTGGCTTTAGCTATAGTGTAAAATGTCCCTAAAATATGCCTCCCTCAAAAACAAAATATCACAGCAAACACACAGGTTTCTTCAATAGGCAAAGTTCAAAGCTCTGCTTTAAGTACTATATTTCTTTTAACCCTCGTGTTATTGCAGAATAAAATGTTACATGCTACATTTGAAAGGAGAAACAGAACAAAGAACTAAACTTCATGATGGGTTATGACTTTGCTTTTATATTTAGGAATTTTAAATGTATCCACACTAAGGTTTCTCACTTCCTTTTTTTAAAATATTATCAGTGACTATTCTTTCTTCCTGCCTTATTGCATTTCACACATGAAAAAGATTAACACAAATGTACCATGCCACTCTCTGTACGTTAGCTACTTTTGTATGTTTCTACTTTTGATTCCTTTATTCAAAAAATCAAAAACAGTTTAAAATACATGGTTTTGGAGAAATCCAGGTGAGAAATTCTAGGCTGTCAGTGGACTTTTGCCCAGAAATAGAAATCACTGTGACTCATTTCAAAAAGCAATTTTCATAGCCTCATAAATATCTGGTTATAAAGGATAATCTAGATACTATCATTAAACCCATTTTCAGTGTTCAAAGAGACACTTTTTTATGATTTGTGGAATTTTTGTTTGCCAATTTTTCATTCAAATACCCCTTTGTACAAATTAAATTCAACTCAATAATCACATCAGTGATACATATCAAAAATAAATATAAACTCTGATCTCAAAGCACTCAAAATTAAGCACAGAAAACAGAATGGAAGCGAATAACAATTTTCTTTTTCTTTCTCACTCTTCCCGTGGCTTTTCTCTCCCAGATAATAAAATGAAACACTATAGCCACTCTTTTCTTAACATTCTATGTCCTGGTTTTGCAAGACACACGACTCTACACTTTCTAACTTGGATGACTATTTCCTTCACTCCTAAATACAGGCGTCTGCATAATGTTATAGAACTTCATTAGAATCCTGGAGACTGGAGGCACCCCAATCATAAATTCTCTGATATTTGCTAAACCCAAGCACCTCTCAAACACTCGATTTCAAGTATCATTAGCTAGTGGGCACTAACCTTTCAAAAAATCATTTTAACACATACAATTTATGTCCCTAGATAAAACTTTTCTTATCGCCACAAATTCTCTATAGTGCCTCACCTCTTACCACTGGTTACGTACAGCACTGAAACAATCACGACTGTTCAATCACACTTAAATTGCTGTCCTTCACAACTGTACCTACATCTGCTCCTGCCCTCACTGCCTTTTTTCCAACCTTGGAAGACTAGGTGCATCTTCTGTTATTTAAGGATGTTAATTTCACGTCTACTTTTTTGTGACATACTCTCCCGATTCTTTTCAATTCTCTTTCTCAATAACAACCTAAGTTCTTTGAGGAGAGAACTTGCCATGTTTGAGTCATGGTAAGTATTCAAAACTAAATGCTTGCAAATATTAATGGCTGATTTATGTGTTTGGCACTAATTATCTATGGAGTGTCAAAACATGGTGTATTTCATAAAATTGTATTTCTTTTCAAGATTGTACAGTGAATTAATACTTATCAGAAATAATCTGCTACAGGGGCAGTTAAGCATCCAACTTCAGCTCAAGCCATGGTTTCACAGCTTTTGAGTTCAAGTCCGGCATCAGGCCTGGAGCCTGCTTCAGATTCTGTGTCTCCTTCTCTCTTTGCCCCTCCTCACCCCCTGTTCGTGCTCTCTCTCTCTCAAAAATAAATAAAACATTAAAAAATTTTTTAAAAGAAATAATCTGCTGCAGGTACATAGCAATAAGGAATAAACTATAAAAATGGAAAGCCAATAGGACATATCTGGGCTTAAAAGTAAGATTACTACTTTCTCCCCAGACTTAACACACACACACACACACACACACACACACACACACACACGCAAAGAGCAAGGCCACTGCCACAGCCCTGCTGAGCTCAAGTTTTGGAAGTATGCAGTGGTTACCAGAAATAAGGACCATCCTATGGGAAAAGGGATGGAAATGGCATCTAGTCAGACAGAACCTCAAGCCAGACTCAATCATTAAAGCTGGATTTGATCTTAATCCTGATCAATGTAAGAAATAAATCAATCAATAATCTTCAGTGACTAAACCCATCTGTCCATTGTCACATAGACTAGTTCTGCAAAGTCCTTAATATTTAGAACAAATAAAAAACTGTAAAGTAGTATATTAAAAAGTGTATCTAAACAAACTCCTGAGTTTGGAAGGCTAAAACATATGTTACTAACTAATGGGTTAAAGAGAAAATTAAAAGTAAAAATTCAAAATATTTAGAAGACTATTAATATACAAACTTTTAGGATTCAAGGGAAAAGGCTTTTATTTATTTTTTTAGTGTTACAATTTTTTTTTTAAATTTTAATCCCAGTGTAGTTAACATATAGGGTTATATTAGTTTCAGGTGTACAATATAGTGATTCAATAATTCCATATATTACTGCTCATCATAAGTGTATTCTAAACTCCCTTCCCCATTTTAATTAATATTTTAATTTTAATTCCAGTATAGTTAACATACAGTGTTATAGTAGTTGAGAAGAAGGCTTTTAGTGATCAAAATGTATAGTTTTAAAAGCACAAAATATTTATTATGTGCTCTACACAAAATCTATAAAAAGAATGAAGGGACATGTTAAAAATTAGAAGAAGGGCACCTGGGTGGCTCAGTGAGTTGAGCATCTGACTTTGGCTCAGGTTATGATCTTGCAATTCCTGAGTTCAAGCCCAGCATTGGGATCTCAGCTGTCAGCACAGAGCCCACTTCAGATCCTCTGTCCACCTCTCTGTGCCCCTCCCCCACTGCACTCTCTCAAAAATAAACAATTTTTTAAATTTTTTAAAATTAAAAAATTAATACAAATTAGAAGAAATAGTAAAGATCAAATGAGAAACAAAATAAACTAGAAATCAAACAATGGGCACTATTTTAACACCACAAGTTGCTTAGTCAGGGCAAAAAAGATTTAAAGCAAATGAGAGAGGCAAACTCGTAGCAACGACGGTAACAATTTCTTATAAAGCACTAGGAAAAAGAGAAATGGCCTGAAAAAGTTGTACTAGGAATGGAAAGGGAGCTATACATACAGAATAAGTAGATATTAAACAATTTTTGTCTCTAGGTAAAAATATATAATTTTCTCTTTTTTTTTAAGTTTATTTATTTTGAGAGAGAATGAGTGCGGGCAGAGAGAGAGAATCTCAAACAGGCTCCACACCATCAACACAGAGCCAACGTGGGGCTCAAACTCACAAACTGTGAGATCATGACCTGTGCTGAAATCAAGAGTCTGATGCTTAACCAACTGAGCCACCTAAGCACTCCAGTAAAATAAATAATTTTCTAAACATAGATAACCAAAGTTGAATCAAAATGACACTAATAATATACTGATACAGAAAATCTAAGTAGAGCAATAAGTATTAACTACATCACATCTATTTTCAAGTATATCCTATGGTCTTTACTCCCCAAAACAGAGCCAGGCCACTCTCTGAGTTTTCTATATCATCAACAAGCAGAAAATTCATGTTATATACATTTTGTTATTCCAGCAAATAGAAAAAGAAAAGCGCTCCAACTAATAATTTTATAACTTAAACCTTGCTAACAATTAAGAACAAATCAAAGAGAAAAATATTCATAGAGCAATTCCAGTTATCAAAATATATAGAAAAAAATCAAAACAGATTGCTAAGCAACTTAATCTAGCAGCAATTTAAAAAATAGGCTATAGTCAAGTAATGTTAATGGCAAGCAACATTAGAAAATTGAATAAAAATGAGCACATTCACAAAGGGAAAAACCACTCCCCAAAATACCAAAAAACAAACAAACAAACAAAAACACCGCACACATTTGATAAAATCACTCATACTGTCATTTAAAACTGGGTCTTTGAAAACTAGGAATACAAGGTTATATCTATAATTTGATATGTTTATTGTGCCCAAATATACAGAAATCATCTTACTTAATGATAAAATTTTAGAAGCCAGCTATTTAAATTAAGGTAAAGTACCACTTTCATTTAACTTTGTAATAGAAGTTCTAGCCAAGTTGATAAAGAAGAAAAAAGTAAAAACTGGAAAAGAAAAAGCTCTTTTTATTTGCTCTTTTTATTTGTAATAATGTGCATACACATAAAACAAGAGAATCTAAGAAAAACAGAATGAAAATTTTAGTTCAGCAAGACTGAATACAAGGACAGGAAAAAAGATATCCTATAACAGTAAAACTAATTAAACATTAGATCTCATTTATAACAGAAATCAAACACAAATATCTGTGTATATGATGTGCTCACACCCACAAAATCAAGATACCCACGTGATTTAACAGTTCATACATAAGGAAGTCTAAAATTCTAAAATATATTGAGGTTGAACAACCTCACTTTTAATCAAAGAAAACATGCACAAAAATGTTTATCACAACATGTATAATAGCAAAAATAAAACAATTCAACTAAAATTAATTTTTAATTGAAATTTAAAAATGTTAAAAAATGTATAAAAGGATTAAACAATTGCTACTTATTCACACAATGGAATACTATATAGCAGCTAAAGTGAGTGAAACTAGAACTATGCATATTAATATGGAAAAATGTTTTAGGATAAAAACAATTTGTAGAATACTAAAATATAATATTTCTATAAAGATAACATATTTCACACCTCTACTTTTCTTGCTTAAGCACATACTCCTATTTGATTAATGAGTATGCATGCATGAAATGGTGAAACACTGGGACACCTGGATGCTCAGTCAGTTAAGCGTCTGACTCTTGATTTTGACTCAGGTCATGATCTCACAGTTCATGGGTTTCAGGCCCATGTCAGGCTCTGTGCTGATGGCAGGGAGCCTGCATGGGATTCTCTTTCTGCCCCTCCCCACTCATATGCACATGCACTTTCTCAAAATAAATACATAAACTTTAAAAAAAAGTGAAAATTTTCAAGATAGTGATTAACTCTGGAAAAAAGAAATGACAATGGAATTAATAGTAAAGATTTAAATAGAGTTTCAACTGTGCCTGGAATGTTTGATTTATTAAAAAATAATTTCTATGGAAGATGGAAATATATTGTTTTGCTAAAACCAATGGATAGTATATTGTTTTCTTTTTAATTTAAATTCAAGTTAGTTAACATATAGGGTAATAATGATTTCAAGAGAATTTAGTGATTTATCAGTTACATATAATACCCAGTGCTCATCCCAACAAGTTCCCTCCTTAATGCCATCACCCATTTAGCCCATCCTCCCCACCAACATCCCTCCAGCAACCCTCAGCCTGTTCTCTGTATTTAAGAGTATCTTATGGTTTGCTTCCCTCTCTGTTTTTACCTTATTTTTTCTTCCTTTCCCCTATGTTCATCTGTTTTGTTTCTTAAATTCCACATATAAGTGAAATCATATGATATTTGTCTTTCTCTGACTGACTTATTTCACTTAGCATAACTCGAGTTCTATCCACATTGTTGCAAATGGCAAGTTTTCATTCTTTTTGATTGCTGAGTAATATTCCATTATGTATATATGTATGTACGTACATACATAACACACACACACACACACACACACACACACACACACACACACATCTTCTTTATCCATTCATCGGTCGATGGATATTTGGGTTCTTTCCATAATTTGGCCTTGTCTATAGTGCTACTATAAACACTGGGGTTCATGTGCCCTTTTGAAACAGCATTTTTGTATCCTTTGGATAAATACCTAGTAGTGCAATTGCTGGGTCATTGAGTAGTTCTATTTTTAATATTTTCAGGAACCTCCATATGGTTTCCAGAGTGGCTTCACCAATTTGCATTCCCACAAGCAGTGTAAAAGAATTCCCTTTTGTCTGCATCCTCACCAACATTTGTTGTTGCCTGAGTTTTTAATTTTAGCCATTCTGACACGTGTGAGATGGTATCTCATTGTGGTTTTTATTTGTGTTTCCCTGATGATGAGTGATGTTGAACATATTTTCATGTGTCTGATAACCATCTGGATGTCATCTTTGGAAAAGTGTCTAATCATATCTTTTGCTTATTTCTTCACCAGATTATTTGTTTTTGGGGTATTGAGTTTGAGGAGTTCTTTATAGATTTTAGATACTAACCCTTTACCTAATATGTCATTGAAAGTATATTGGTTTTAATGTTATTTACTATTTTGGTTCTGCTAGAAATATTCAACAATTAAAAAACAAACAATAACCAAAGAATCCTTAAGATAGATTTTATTGTTTGCCAATCTTCACTCACCTATTCTTCATGGAAAAAATATCCTTTCAACCCAGTGATGTGGCACTTGGATTTTAAGTTTGTTTTGGCCAGTGGAATAAGGATGGAAGTGACAAAATGTGTATTTTGAATAAAAGCAGTGAGAGGCATGGCAAGTTTCTGTCTCCCTTTTGTGTTCCTGTACTTTCCCATGAAAACATCACATCCCAGATGGGGTGCTACATCATTCCGGTCTTGAATGAGAGGGCACATTGGAGCAGACCTACATCTGACATTGTACTTTGATAAGAGTCAGCATCTAACCCACAGGCACCGACATAAAATGTGAGTGAGAAATAAATCCATAGTTACGTAAGCCACTGAAAGTCAGAAGTTATTTGTTACAGAGCCATTTTACAGCAAAACTGTCAAACAGAGTGCAATATTATTATAGTATAGAATATTAATGAAAAACATTATAAAATTACATATTAGTATATAAAACTGTCTCATGTATTCAATATCAGAGGCATGTTCATAAAATGTACCAACTGACCTTGATTTGAAGTTGGTTCTTATTCACCACCCCAACCCAATATACAACATGAACACACGCACCATGCAAACTTCTACAATTAATAATCAGCAAAAATTAATCCTACAGTTAACATGCATAATTCATTCTAAGGAAGAACTGAATGTGGTTTAAATATTAGAAACTATAATGTACATTTAAATTTTAAAACCAAGAAAAAATATAATTTTGAATTTAGTACTGCAAACCTTTTCTCATTTTGGGTACAAACTTTTGAGGTTAATTTTAATTAGCCAAATATCACCCATAGTCTGTCACATAAGTTTATTTTTAGAGAAAATAGTTTTTGAAGTATAGGAATTCTTACAGTAAGTGATTATGGGAAATTTCTAAGCCATCAAGCAAGAGTTTTTGTTTATTATACTTAGAACAAAAGAAGAAATTCTGAATTCTCTCTAGTGGAGCTAAAAGCAGGGAAAAAATAGCAAAAGTTTGGATTCCACCCAATCACTGAGCCACACAATTGCCGAGTCAGAGACCTACCTCCATTCTACTCCCAGATATTGACAATGTGAAAAACTGTCACCCTGTCCTTGGTGGTAATCGCATTTCCTATTCAGAATAACCCTCCCTCTGAGAGCAATTAAAATGCTAATTAAAACATATTTAAAAAATTAATTTGAGGGTTGCCTGGTGGCTCAGTAATTTGAGCATCTGACTCTTTATTTCAGTTCAGATTATGATCCCCAGGTTGTGGGATGGAGCCCCACTTCAGGCTCTGTGCTAGGTGTGGAGCCTGCTTAAGATTGTCTCTCTTCCCCTTTGCCAATCTCCCTCACTCACACTGTCTCCGCAGAATAAAAAAAAATAAATAAAAATAAAAATAAATTATTTTAAAAGCTTCAAAGAATTGATTAAGTTAAAAGGGCTCAAAGGACCAAAATTTTAGTATGGAATTATGCAGAAAGTCAAGCACAGCTCATAAGCTCACTTTTCCCCTAAAGACATTTGCCAGTGATGACGATATTGTGCTGATGTTTTTCTGATCTTATAAGGCATAGAAACAGAACCAAAGCTCTGGGCCTTTCCATGATAGGGAGACCATGTATATCCATCCATCAAGAAAGCCAGAACTCCAAAAGCTACCCTCGATGTAACAGTGAATCAAGAGAAAACCATCCTCCACTCTCTATTCCCAAGAGACTTTAAGAAAAGTGATTTGGCAATAGCAGAGTTGCAGTATGTAGTGTGTGTAATAAAGCTGTCTCAGTTGTGACTACAATATTCTATCAATATAAACACAAAAGTGCTGACTGCCACCAGGGAAAGACATCACATCTAATCAACATCACCCTACCATGGTTGCCTAATTTGCATATACATAAAACTGGAGCCAGATGGCTGGGGGACCAGAGCCAGATGTACATAAATCACATGAAGGATCAACACTTTAGAGTTGTCTGATTTAAATACAGGTGAACCTCAGAGCCAGTTGGGTAGGAAAAATAAACATGTGCACTTATCATAGCTAGTATCACCTTATTATGGTTTACTAAGTATATAAACCCCAAACCTTTACCCCTTTGATACTTGTTCCCATTGCAAGGATTTCTTCACTTTCCCAAGAGTGAAGGTTCACATTTTCAACAAGAAGAGAACCTCCCTTTGAGAAGAGAACTTGTTAAGAATCCCATAGTACAGTGATGAGTTTGGGGCAAGGGTTTGGAGTTGGGGAGACAGATTTAGAGAGAGTATTAAAGGAGAGAAAGCATTGAGAAAGAGAGTAGGGGCATGCAAGTGAAAGCAAGGAAGAATTTATAACTGCTAGATGACTAATGGACCATTAGAGATACCTATCTGGATAAGGTATATTACCCCTACCCCAATCAAATGTATACGTGTGTGTGTACACACACACACACACACACACACACACACACACACATTGTTAGGAAGTCTTAATTTAAATGAATGATATATGTTTACATTAGATAATCTCTTGTCCTATAGAATAATTCCATAATAGATATAAACAACTTGAAAAAACTAACTCTGGTTGGTTATACATTATTTTATTAAAGATAGTAGAGTGAATATAGTACAGTTTATTGCAGATCTTATACCCTCCTCTCCCTTGCTTTCACCATAGCTTTAACAAATTATGACAAAAACTATCCCTCAGAAACTGAAACCACATTTAAGCCTTCTCAAATTCACATTACCTAAGTAGTCAAAAAAATTATGAGTTTCAATTGCCCCTAGTAACTTAACAAAAGCAAAAGACAAATTTTCTCTGAAAGTTTTTAACTTCATCTGAGTCATAGACAACTCCTACCATTTTCCAAGCAGAGAAAAAACTCCCAATCAAAATAAACTGACCAGCATACTAAAGAACCAACTATACAACAGAACGCAGAAAGTGACTCACAATGAGTTGAAATTTTCAATTCCAGATTATAAATTGATAAAGATATTAAAATGTTTAAAGAAATTAAAAAACAAGATTGACAATTATCTGTAGGTACTGGAAAACTATAAGTTTTTAAATATAGAAAAACAACAGATAAAAATTTCTGGAAGCATAATAAATTTAAAAACTCAATGGATTAGACACAGATGAAGAAAACAAGTCAGAAAAAACTAGTCAATATGTAGAGAGACAAAGAAATATATGATGGAATTAAATAAAACATGTCTAATCAGAGCTCCAGGAGGACGGGAGAAAGAGAAGGGGTTAGATGCATATATAAAGATATAAAGTCTGAGAACATACTAAACTGATAAAGTATACTAAGTCCAAACAATCCAACATAGGATAAACAAAAGACTTTCACACCTAGATGTATCATAGTGAAATTTTGGAAAACCAATGGCAAACAGAAAAAAAAGATAGAGAGGAAAAATATATGCTTCAAAATAGTGGAGTTTGATGGACAGATCCTTTCTCAATAGCAATAGAAGCCCAAAAGCAGTAGAATGATAACTTTAATGGATGGAAAATAAATAAAGGAGAGCCTTTGAAATTCTATGAAGACAAAACTTATTTCAAGAATAAAGGCAAAATAAAGATACTTTCAGACAAAACTATGAGAATTTATCACAGGCAAAATTGCACTAAATTCTACAGGATATACTCTATGCAAAAAAAGAAGTCCCAGACAAATGGGTTGGAAATAAAGAAAGAAAGCACCAGAAGTGATAGATACATGGCTAAATTTAAACAAATACTGAAGCAAACAGATAATATAATGTTTAATGGGGTTAAATATGTAGAATTATAATTTAGCACAGGAATAATTTGTCAAGAGAAGGGTAAATTATTCTGTGGGTCTTACATTGTCTTGAAAGAAAAAAATGATACTGATTAAATTTAGGATACTGAAAATATACATATTATAATTTCCATGGTAACCCCTATAGCATTAAAAAAATATTTCACAACTAGTAGCAGGAAAAATGCATCATAAGACAAAATTAATTGCAGAAAAAAGGCCAAAAAGAAGAAAAAGAATACTAGAATCAGCAGGAAAACAATATGTAAAAATAAATCAAATTACATCAGAAATCAATATAAATATAAGTAGCCTAAATTCTCTAGCTAAAGACCAAAGATTTTTCAGACTCAATTTAAAAGTCAATAGAGAAATAAAGTTTGGAGATGAGCCAAGAAAATGCTAACCTAAAAGAATTGGAGTTGCTATACGATTTACTGAGAAAATAAGATGTAAGTAAAGGCACTAGCAAAAATAAAGCCTTTTGCTTATAATAAATAAAAATTCAATTTTTGAGGAAAGAATTACGGTATGAATTTTCTATTAATCCTTTCACAGCTACGTCTATCAGCATTAATGAATCTTACATATATAATGTTGAACAAAATAAATCATTGAAATAAACTTCACTATGATTCTAGTTATACATTTTTTTAAAAAGGCAAAACTAAGTGACTTTTTTTCAGGAATAAATATACATGTGGTGAAAAAAAGAAAATCAGAAATTGAAGTAATACAAAATTCATGGTAGTGCTTTTTCTGGGAGAAAAGAGATACAATAAAAGAAGTTCATCTCAGGGAGTCCTATGTGGATGGCAGTATTTTCATTGTTAAGTAGTGGTAACAGGGGTGCTTACTTTATCGTTTTTCTTTAAGGTATGTATGTATATTTGTATATTTCTATCTGTATATATTTCACAATTTTGGAAGATGTGAAACTTAAGAAAACGATAAATGACATATTAAGGCAACACCGCTAGTAGTCATAACTATAATCTCTGGTTCCTGTTATATATTTTTTTCTTTTACAGTATGTCTTACTTAACTTCCTTGTTAACGTCTCTTATTCTCTATATTTTTCAGTGGCCCATGTTTATCAAGATAGATGTTTGTACATACTTCATAGATTTTGGGGGGAACTATATGTAACATTTTTATTTTATCAACTCATTTACTAACTCAAATATGCATTCCTGTGTAACTAAATAGCTCCTTAGTGTTATACCTTAATTTGTGATTATCTTGGACAACTGTCATTTTGCCTGACTTAAATCTCTTTTTCCTTTATTCTGTTAACAGAATTCTTCTTTACCATGGGCATATTATTCCAGGAGTTTTATTTATTTATTTATTTATTTATTTATTTATTTATCCATCTATTTATTTATTTATTTCAATATATGAAATTTATTGTCAAATTGGTTTCCATACAACACCCAGTGCTCATCCCAAAAGGTGAGCAATACCCATCCTCAATACCCATCGCCCACCCTCCGCTCCCTCCCACCCCCCATCAACCCTCAGTTTGTTCTCAGTTTTTAAGAGTCTCTTATGCTTTGGCTCTCTCCCACTCTAACCTCTTTTTTTTTTTTCCTTCCCCTCCCCCATGGGTTTCTGTTAAGTTTCTCAGGATCCACATAAGAGCGAAAACATATGGTATCTGTCTTTCTCTGTATGGCTTATTTCACTTAGCATCACACTCTCCAGTTCCATCCACGTTGCTACAAAGAGCCATATTTCATTCTTTCTCGTTGCCATGTAGTACCAGGAGTTTTATATCAAGCTAACTTTTTTTGCTCCTGTCAGAGATGAGCAGATGACCTAGAACCTGGACCTGGTCTATGAGACTACCACACCTCCCTTACCAACAGTGATTGCTTGGCTTAGGCATGTGACCTTACACAGGCCAATAAAAGCCACCAAAATGTTACATTAGAATTGCTGGGATATTCTCCCTTTATCTAGAATTATGGACATTGAAAATTTTGTAAGCCTGGAGGGACCAGTGGCTTTTGTCATCTCACTGCTAAAATCAGCCCGAGAATGTGGCCCAGAGAGAACACAATGGTATCAGAAAATGAAAAACAAAAGAAATGGATTTCTGATAACACTATTTTGTTCCCCTGGAACAAGTAATGTGAACAGGTAACTATTTTTGTTTGCTTATGGAAATATGAGTTGGTTTCTGCCACCTGTGACTAAAAGTGTTGACTATCTCAGTCTTTACAAAAACTTTAAATTATGGATTGAAACTTAAAGGCCTAAAGGAGCCGGGCAAGCAAATGGGGTAAGCAAGCCAATAAATGGTTGTTACCTTTTTCTCCCTTGTTTCCCAAAAGAGTAAAAACACCACAGTTTAAAAAAATTTATGTTTTTTTGTGGGTTTTTTTGGGGGGTGGGGCTTGGTCTTAGCCAAATGCTATAAGTGATAGAACAATTGACATTGATAGATTTGGAAGGTTCATTCTCCATCAGAACAGGCAGCTGCTACAGACTTTTGCCATTCAAGCACATAGGCCCAGTGTGGATCTACTTTCTGATTTTTCAAGGGAAGATGGATTTTTAAAATTATTTTTGAGAAATTCCCCAATTTTTAAATGTGGCAATTAATTCAGGTTTGTTTTAAAGACTGTGTGTGCCAAACAAAATACTTCCTCAGATAAGATTCACGTCTGGAGCCAACAGTTTGGATCCTTTCCCTCATGGTAATTACCGCAGTATGCTATTTTTTCCTTCTCGGTATGATCTTTTAGACATTTTTATCATTCTCTCCCTCTCTTCCCCCACCCACCCACACACACACACATCAAAAAATTGCTTCTACCCTCCTTGAATTCAGCTTGACCATGTCTACTTGGTAGTTAAAAAAACTCTAACTTGGTTAGTGAAATTAAATAAGAAAAATTGTAAGGTAAGTTTTTCATTCTATAAGGAAAAGATTCATGGTTTATATCAGTTAATGACTATTAATTGCTAGTCCTTTGATAAAATTAAGAAAAAATAGAATAAAATGGTCAGGAAGTATTTTTAAACAGTACAGATGTGTTGCTAAATACAGAGAAAACACCTTAAAAGATAATTTAAGTAAAAAGTATTAATTATATTATGTGGCTAGGTATATTTTGGAAGACATACATACACACACATCATAGTTTCTGAAATAAGAAAACATTGTATTAAATTAAAATTAAGTGTTATTTAGTTCACAAAGGGAATTGCTCTATTGAGAAAAAAAACAGATTAAAGTTCTAACAGGATATGGATACATTGATATTCTGTTGGATATTTTTCCTTCTTAATATCCTAAAACAGAAAGGAAGACTAGAAGAGAGTTTGGAAATATTGTTTTTCAGAAGAAAAATATCTGAGTTTATTTGGTTAAATAACATTCATAATGGATAAAAGCGATGCAGGAGTCTGTTATTCAAAGAACATTTTGGCAAAAGCACATTCTTCTCTTTTCCTCAATAGCATAAAATTAAAGATTATAATTAAAATAAATATATGTAAATACATTTAATATTGTCCCATTAAGAGTGAAAGCAAGGGAGATTAGCATCACAGAATTCATAAATTGGCTTGGGTAGGTAGACATAACTCATCAGCAGAAAAATTTGAGTTCATTATGAGGGCTATAATAAGGAGCAGCCAAATAAACCAAGAAGTTATAACTCATGGAATCTGAAACACTGTTTAGGATACAACCAGCCTATAAGTCACAGTAATAATCTCTCTGTGAAGGTGGTAAGATCATACCTCTACAGATATGGTCTATAAAGAATTTTTATCAGTCAACTACTGCTACGTTACAAACCACCTCAAAACTTGGTAGCTTCACATGATGTCTTTGCTTTATTGTTTACAAGTCAACACCACAGCTGGCAGGTCTCCTGGTCTTATCTGGGCTTCCTCATGCATCTGTAGTTAGCTAGGAGACAGATATGGAACTGAGCTAATTTTGTCTGGAATCATTCGCATATTTGGAATTAGTCTTCCATTAACTGTGTCAGATCAGCTCCCCTGCTTGTGCTCTCATCCTCCAGCAGGCTAATCCAGGCTCATTCTCATAGCAAAGGCAGAAGAGCAAGAGAGAGAGAATAAACATGTGCAAAGATTCTTAAATCTTAGTCCCTGAACTAATGCAGAGTCATTTCTGCCACAATCTGCTGGCCAAAACAAGTCACAGCCCAGATTCAAGGATGAGGGAAATAAACTCCAGCCTGTAATGTAAGGAGCCACAAACTCTAATGCAAAACGTGTAACTACAAGGAGGGTTGAAAAATTTGTACCATTGTTGTAATCAGCCCACTGAAAGACATCCAGCAGAGATAATGGGCATGAAAGGCCTTTGAATTTTGTTTAAAAGAGGAAAGCCAATGGATAAGCACCTTACATAGGTCCACTCTGCATACACACCCACAATTCACACACTCTTTCCCTCTTTTATTCCTCTTAAAATTGGTGTCTTTTACTCTAGCTCCAAAAGTCAGATAAGAAATGCTTTAGCTAAAAGCTATTACTTTTACAGCAACATCAAAGAGAAAGTAGAAAGCAGTGGTGGATTAATTATGAAAACTGCTTTCCATGTGCTAAACCTGTAAAGCTAGTACACTGTCTATGGCAGATAGCATCCCATGGCAAAGAGACAAAGAGAGTGCCATGATGGCCTATGGAAGACCAACAATTTCTTAAACAAAACAAAACAAAACAAAAAACACACCTTATTCATTTATTTATTTTGAGAGAGAGAGAGAGAGAGCAAGTGTATGAGCATGGGAGGGACAGAGAGAGAGGGAGAGAGAGACTCCCAAGCAGGATCTACACTCTTAGTATAGACCCCCCCAACATGGGGCTTGATCCCACGAATTGTGAGATCATGACCTGAACTGAAATCAAGAGTCTAACACTTAACCAACTGAGCCACCCAGGTGCCCTAAAAGTTAACAGCTTCTTCCAAGTAACAGAAATACAAGACTCCATTGTAACCAAACTGGCTTCAAATACAGAAAATAATGTGTACTTAACACATATGGATTTTTATTAGTATTAACTGATAGATGCTCAGGGAAATACCAGGTTTCAGAGATGCAGATTCCACATCAAGCTTTGCTTAATTAGACAATATCGAATGTTCAATTTTGAGAGACTTTTTTTTTTTTATTTTTTTTTAACGTTTATTTATTTTTGAGACAGAGAGAGACAGAGCATGAATGAGGGAGGGTCAGAGAGAGGGAGACACAGAATCTGAAATAGGCTCCAGGCTCCGAGCTGTCAGCACAGAGCCTGACGTGGAGCTCGAACCCACGGACAGTGAGATCGTGACCTGAGCCGAAGTCAGAGGCTTAGCCGACTGAGCCACCCAGGTGCCCTGAGAGACTCTTTTTGAATGTTAACTTGTATTTCATTGACTATATTATGTGTGAATAATTGAGTCAAATATCTTCCTGGGGCACTTGGGTAGCTCTTAAACATCCAACTTCAGCTCAGGTCATGATCTCACAGTTTGTGAGTTCAAGGCCCACATTGGGCTCTGTGCTGACAGCTCAGAGCCTGGAGCCTGCTTAGGATTCTGTGTCTCCTCTCTACCCCTCCTCCACTCACACTCTGTCTCTCTGTCTCAAAAATAAAGAAACACTAAAAAAAAATCTTCCTAATATTTCAGGGTATAATTTATTTACTAAGGCTGTAAAAGTTACAGAAGTTTTTCTGTTTTTTACATTGGTCTTTAAAATGTTCTGAAATTTACTTAAAACTTACCTAAAAGAACACTATCATCACATATCCATTATCCCTACTCTCAAAACTTGTTACCATTTTAATTTTATCAACCCTCCCTAATTCCCACCTCTCTCTCTCATAGAATCAATCTTTATGCCCTGTGTACTTATTTAATTTTGCTCTAATCCATCCTCTTATTGCCAGTGTCATAACCCTCTATCGCATCTTATTTCTCAGAATATTGCCTAAAATAGGAATTATATTTAATCCTTTCCAATTTACCTACATAATTTTATCCACACGAATATTCTAAAACACAAATCTCTACAGATCATTTCACTTTTTTATATCCTTCCAATACTCCCAAAATGCACTGGAAAAAGTAATGGCATTATTAAGACATCAAAAGCTTCCATAGCATATTTTAGTCTACCTCTATATTTCACTCCTTCCCCTCGCTGTCTAGTCTACATCAAGATTCAAATTCTTTTTTTTTTTTTTTAATTTTTTAATGTTTCTTTTTTGAGAGAGACAGAGAGACAGAGCTTGAGCAGGGGAGGGGTAGAGAGAGAGGGAGACATAGAATCTGAAGCAGGCTCCAGGCTCTGAGCTGTCAGCACAGAGCCCGATGCAAGGCTTGAACCCACAAACCGTAAGATCATGACCTATGCCAAAGTTAGATGCTTACCTGACTGAGCCACCCAGGTGCCCCATCAAGATTTAAATTCTTACAGATCTATAAAATTTGTATCTACCATTCCCTATGCTGCAAATAGCCTGTGATTTTTTTCTGATTAATTATAACATATCCTCCTCGTTTCATCTTCAGAGTCATGTTTTCAAAAAACCTTTCCCTGGGGCGCCGGGGTGGCGCAGTCGGTTAAGCGTCCGGCTTCAGCCAGGTCACGATCTCGCGGTCCGTGAGTTCGAGCCCCGCGTCAGGCTCTGGGCTGATGGCTCGGAGCCTGGAGCCTGTTTCCGATTCTGTGTCTCCCTCTCTCTCTGCCCCTCCCCCGTTCATGCTCTGTCTCTCTCTGTCCTAAAAATAAATTTTAAAAAAGTTGAAAAAAAAAAAAAAAAAAAACCTTTCCCTGACTCCATCTGCATGAGGATTGGTCTTCTGCCTGTGTGTCTCTCATAACACTTACTATTCTACCTGGCTGTTCCAGTCACAAAATGGGTATATATTATTTGAGGAAATGTTTCTTGTTGTGTTTGGTGTGTGTGTGTGTGTGTGTAGTTTTTTTGTTTGTTTGTTTGTTTTTCAACGTTTTTTATTTATTTTTGGGACAGAGAGAGACAGAGCATGAACGGGGGAGGGTCAGAGAGAGAGGGAGACACAGAATCGGAAACAGGCTCCAGGCTCCGAGCCATCAGCCCAAGAGCCCGATGCGGGGCTCGAACTCACGGACCGCGAGATCGTGACCTGGCTGAAGTCGGACGCTTAACCGACTGCGCCACCCAGGCGCCCCTGTGTGTGTGTAGTTTTAATAAATATTTATACAATAGTTGTCATTTACCCAACAGAAGCCAGAGACAAAATCCAAGATTCCTTTTATCCGGTTTTTACTCTCAAAAAGTGAATCTTAAATATCTCAATTAAATGTTATTCTAAGAGAATCCAGCATCCAAAGTATAGAAACTAAAAAAATGCCTGGTTTTAAAGGAAGACAACATAATTCTGAGTTTAGTAAAGTGACAGAGAAACCAAAAAGTTGGAGGAAACACAAAATTCAACCAGTAAAATACCCTCCACTGCAATAGCATCCCTTGTAATGTCTGCATGTCTATTATGAGTGTGTTCCCAATTGCATTTTATAAAGAATCATTTACAGAATGTTCAATATGTCTGTCTTTACTAGAAAATTATTCTTATACTGTTTAAGCAATGAGTATTATTTTTAGGGCTTCCTTGAAGTTAATATTTTTTTACCTTCACTATAAACAAAACTAAAATCAAATGGTCTTGAACAAGTTTATGCTGTCTATTTAACAGATTGCAAAATGTCTTCAAAATGAATTTTATTAATAGAAAAGGCACGATTAGCCATTTCAATGTGATGGAAATAAAATGAAACCATAAAAGAAGTAAAATAGCTTCTTTTATTATATATTTGACATTATAAAAACTCGTTTCTGTTTACTACTTATGTTAGAATATTATGAATTGAATCATAGCCTTAATCCATACAACACTGCAATGATTTCCAGAGTAATTCAATCATAGACTAAGGGCAAATGATAGCCACTCAACTTTTAATCACTTTACAAAGCTATAAACACAGATGGTAATGAAATATAAAATAGTAAGACCTATAAAATAATAACAGCTTTTTCTATCATTAAAGTAACTTCCATTGACAGTTTTAGGAGATATTTTAAAAGAAGTTAATGTATTGTGATTAACACAACAAACAGTAACTCTGAGACTTGGAATTTTATTTTTTCCCAGTGCAGACTTTATAATTCCTGGCAATTTTTTATTTTAGAAAATGTTATTTACCTATTTAACATACATATGGACATGCTTTTTATTGTTGTTACATACTTAACTCTTCTGCTCATCTCTCAACTATATTCCTGACTCTGTCACAGCACACTGTATCCTTGTCTTCTAATCTCCCCTTTGTACCTCCATTTTCTTAAGAGATGATAGGAAATGCTACATGGTGGAATTGGTGTATTCTCCAAATAAAGAAGTTGTCAAAAGACAGAATGGTCCACGTTTTCCCAAGTAACTGCACATGATGAGGAAACATTTTGTTGGGGATTTTGCAGCATAGACTGTGTAGTAGATATATATATAGTCCATACAAAAAGCAAGATAATATTCTTTAGTGACAGGGATTATAGAATATGTAGTAAAAAGTGTTGCAAAGATGAAGTACAGGTACCCCTCTATGATCTTTGAGAACAGTTAGTAACGTGGAATTATTTGTGGTCACATATACCCGTGAAACAATCTCAGGACACGGTTGGTTTGTGGCTACATTTGCTGGTAGCAGAAAATTCTGTCTAAAATTCACTTAAGCAATAAGGAATTAAATATAAAACAGACAACAGTTGATGGCATTCTAGGCAGGGTCTTCTGGTACACTGTTACCACATCTCAGCACTCCTCCCAGTCTTATACTTTGTGTGTTGACATTTTAGTTGGTTGGGAGTGAGATGGTCACAGAAATTCTAAGGTTAACATTTTTATTTATCAGTGTTGATCTGAGGAAAATGAGTGTATTTTTTTCACCTCTCCATTTCATTAGCATGTAAACCTTTCTCAGAAGCCCCTATATTTTTCCTCATTGGTCAGGGTTGTATCATGTGTCAAACTTGGTTGGGTCATATGTCAATCATTCCTAATAAAGTAGTCGTGACAGGATGAGCTTAGATCAATCACTGGGGATAAAATGAATATTAGGAAATTAAGCAAGAACATGGTATATTGAAATACATTTAGTAATTCTGTGAGGAGAATGAACTTCAAAAGCAAGGAATTTGTCTTTGTTGCTTATCATTTTTTAAAATTTTTATTCCAGTTAACATGCAAAGCTATATTAGTTTCAGGTATAAATATAGTAATTCAATACTTCCATACATCATGCTGTGCTCATCAGGACAAGTGCACTCCTTACCCCTCATCACCTATTTAACCCATCCCCCAACCCACCTCCCTTCTGGTGACCATCAATTTATTCTCTATAGTGAAGAGTCTGTTTCTTGGTTTGTCTCTCTCGTTTTTTTTTTCCCTTTATTCATTTGTTTTGTTTCTTAAATTCCACACATGAGTGAAATCATATGGTATTTGTCTTTCTCTGATTCATTTTGCTTAGTATTATATGCTGTAGCTCCATCCACGCCATTGCAAATGGCAAGATTTCATTATTTTTATGGCTGAATAATATTCCGTTGTGTGTGTGTGTGTGTGTGTGTATACACACACACCACATCTTCTTTATCCATTCATCAATCAATGGCTACTTGGGCTGCTTCCATACCTTAGCTATTATAAATAATGCTGCTGTATGTTGCTTATCATTGAATTTGTATCATGTGGACCTATTTTTTTCCTACTTGATTATGAGAATTGATACTGCAGAAGAATTACATCTTTCTCCGACATCTGTAAGTATACAACCCATTACTATGTGGTAGGGAAAAAAGCAGTTTTTCATATTCAGTATTTGAGTTTTATCCTTCCAGATACTTCCCAAAAGCAATGATACTTTCGGGTAAATGCAGATCTGTCTTTGTAGAGATAAAATGACTAAATGAGGGAATACATCTAAAATTATGGGTACATTTTATATTCATCTTTAATGAGGTTAGCTAGGGTTGACCTCAAAGTCATGAAAGTGAGAGAGGAGAAAACAAGATGACCCAAGGTGGACTGGATACTCTCTGTCAATTATGTCTGTACCCTCTCTAAAATTTGTTCAAATGCCAGTTTTGGACCGTTCCCTTTTTTATATTACAAATGTCTATTGCTAAGCTCCAGTGTTATTTGTACTTCCAAGTGCCTAATGGGTTCTTGATTATATTCCACTTATCCTACTAGGAAAGGAGTCTATATTTAAACCCCGCCTGATTTTCTGAGGCTTGCTGTCCTCACTCCTTAAAGTTGAATTATTTCCTCAGTCACTGAAAGATTTTGTGATATAACACTGATATAATTACACCACGACCATAACATTGCTATCCATGCCTCTTATGTATATACTTTTTCTGTGCTTCCAGGCACACTGACCTCTAACTCACTATATTTATCTCAAGAACAACAAGTACCAACAGTAGTGATTATAAAGGTTGTGGAGTTAATTTGTTATTTGCTATAGCTCTA
This sequence comes from Neofelis nebulosa, assembly GCF_028018385.1. Lineage (NCBI taxonomy): Eukaryota > Metazoa > Chordata > Mammalia > Carnivora > Felidae > Neofelis > Neofelis nebulosa. The sequence goes on from NC_080789.1 coordinate 36,104,107, forward strand.
CAGAATCTATATAGGGAAAATAACTATAATCTACAATCTTAAAGTAGAAACATATTTGTAGAAACATAGAGCCCGTATGAACCTTTGAAGGACTATCTTATTTCCAGTGATAGAAGAGCAAATATGGCTGAAGATGTTTAGGTTGGATTGTAGGGGTGGCAAACTTTCAGCACCAATTATGTAAATTGGTGCTTAGGGTCACTACTGAAAAAGTAACAGATCTTGAGATATAGGCTAGGGATGTTTGAGCATACATGGAAGAGCCTAACAGTTTTGAACTTCCAAATTCCCTTGAGCTCCTCTTGGACAAGGCAGCCCTTTCCTTTCCCAGAAATAATCTGTCCTTTGTATAAAAGCCATTCCATAGATTACTCAGAGAAAGCTACCTCATAAGCTAATGCCAATTCTCCTCAGGATAATCTCTTCCTGGAATATTGTCTCCAGGTCTATATGTAGACTCATAATATTATTTAGTTCAAACAGACACTGACTTGTGTGAACAAAGATAGATCTTTCATCAAAATGTTCTCAGATCTAAGCATTGTATCTGTAGGAAGTTGGAGAGTATTGTGGAGTACAGTAAAAAAGAGTCGGACTATAAGGGAGAAGAGATACATGATCAGGTATCATCATCACTCATTATGCATGACTTGGTCACATTGACTTCATTAACAGGGATGTGCTCACCAAGGATTTGGGTTTTAATATGTTGTCTTCAGCACCTGACTGGTGTTATTCTTAACAGTTGGTTAGATTGCTGGTCAATGCTTGGACTAAGAAAATGTTTATAATCAATGAGGTTGAAACAACCACTTCAAAAGAATAGGATTGAGAAAGCAACCAACAGGCTACTGAAATGGTAGCCTCTTAGGATCAACCTGCTACCCCAACCTTACAAAAGTCCAGAAGACACTTCCTTCTGAAAGCATTAAGAAATCCCTTGGGTTGGAGCGGGTACCACAACTGTTGAAGGACTCTGCTAGTTCTATGTGCAAGCCTTAGAGACAGTGGTAAATACTTAAATGGATTGGGTTCCCCTATCTCAAGAGAAAACAATGGGTATAAAATCAGACAGTATCATCCAGCTCTCAGAGAAAAGATGGGTGCATGTGCACTATAAGGCAAATGAGAGACAAAATCAAACTCTAGTGGTTTCCAAACTTTGCTGCATATTAGAATCACCTGGAGACATAAAAATATTGTAAAGCCCAGATCAACTCCATACAAATTAAGTTACATGTTATGCAGTGAGAGCTAGTAATAAGTATTTTTTAACAAATCCCCAGGTAATTACAATGTGAAACAGATTTTGGAAAACAATTGGTTAATCTGTTTTGTATTTTTTTTTTTGACCCTTAGGATCTGTGGCAAGGATCTATTGATCAGTTTCCCAGAATATAAAAGTAAACACATAGGATGATTAGGGAAGATGGCAGCATAGGAGGACGCTGGGCTCACTGCGCATCCTGCTGATCACTTAGATCCCACCTACACCTGCCTAAATAATCCTGAAAACCGCTAGAGGATTAGCAGAACCGAGTCTCTGAAGGCAAGCGCAGACGAGAGGCCCACGGAAGAGGGTAGGAAGGGCGGCGAAGCAGTGCCCGCTGCACGGACTGGCGGGAAGGAGCCGGGGTGGAGGGGCAGCCTGCCTGCCAAGCAGAGCTCCCAAATCTGGCTTGCAAAAGCAGAGGGGCCAGACGGAGTGTGTTCCGACAGCAAGCGGGACTTAGCATCTGGGAGGTCATAAGTTAACAGCTCTGCTCAGAAAGCAGGAAGGCGGTAGGACAAAGGGAAGGAGAGTTGCTGAGCCACGGGACTACAGAGCTCATAGCTTGGTGGGGAACAAAGGCGCTTGCCAGCGCCATCTCCCTCGCCCATCCCCCAGCCAAAATCCCAAAGGGAACCAGTTCCTGCCAGGGAACTTGCTTGCTCCGAGCAAACACCCAATGCTGTGCTTCTGCAGAGCCACCCCTCAGGCCTCGGGTCTGACTCCCTCCCGCTGCTACAGAGCCCCTCCTGAAGTGGATCACCTAAGGAGAAGCGAGCTAAGCCTGCCCCTCCTGCCCCCTTGCACCTTGCCTACCCACCACAGCTAATACACCAGATCCCCAGCACCACAAGCCTGGCAGTGTGCAAGTCTCTCAGATGGGCCACACCACCCCACAGTGAATCCTGCCCCTAGGAGAGGGGAAGAGAAAGCACACACCAGTCTGACTGTGGCCCCAGCGGTGGGCTGGGGGCAGACATCAGGTCGGACTGCGGCCCCGCCCACCAACTCCAGTTATACACCACAGCACAGGGGAAGTGCCCTGCAGGTCCGCACCACTCCAGGGACTATCCAAAATGACCAAACGGAAGAATATCCCTCAAAAGAATCTCCAGGCAATAACAACAGCTAATGAACTGATCAAAAAGGATTTAAAAAATATAACAGAAAGTGAATTCAGTATAATAGTCATAAAATTAATCGCTGGGCTTGAAAACAGTACAGAGGACAGCAGAGAATCTCTTGCTACAGAGATCAAGGGACTAAGGAACAGTCAGGAGAGCTGAAAAACGCTTTAAACGACATGCAAAATAAAATGGAAACAACGATGGCTCGGATTTAAGAGGCAGAGGAGAGAATAGGTGAACTAGAAGATAAAATTATGGAAAAAGAGGAAGCTGAGAAAAAGAGAGATAAAAAAATCCAGGAGTATGAGAGGAAAATTAGAGAACTAAGTGATACACTAAAAAGAAATAATATAGGCATAATTGGTATCCCAGAGGAGGAAGAGAGAGGGAAAGGTGCTGAAGGGTTACTTGAAGAAATAATAGCTGAGAACTTCCCTGAACTGGGGAAGGAAAAAGGCATTGAAATCCAAGAGGCACAGAGAACGCCCTTCAGACGTAACTTGAATCAATCTTCTGCACGACATATCATAGTGAAACTGGCAAAATACAAGGATAAAGAGAAAATTCTGAAAGCAGCAAGGGATAAACATGCCCTAACATATAAAGGGAGACCTATAAGACTCGTGACTGATCTCTCTTCTGAAACTTGGCAGGCCAGAAAGGCATGGCAGGAGATCTTCAATGTGATGAACAGTAAAAATATGCAGCCAAGAATCCTTTATCCAGCAAGTCTGTCATTTAGAATAGAAGGAGAGATAAAGGTCTTCCCAAACAAACAAAAACTGAAGGAATTAATCAGCACTAAACCAGCCCTACAAGAGATCCTAAGGGGAATCCTGTGAGACAAAGTACCAGAGACATCGCTACAAGCATAAAACATACAGACACCACAATGACTCTAAACCCATATCTTTCTATAATAACACTGAATGTAAATGGACTAAATGCGCCAACCAAAAGACGTAGGGTATCAGAATGGATAAAAAAACAAGACCCATCTATTTGCTGTCTACAAGAGACTCATTTTAGATCTGAGGACACCTTTAGATTGAGAGTGAGGGGATGGAGAACTATTTATCATGCTACTGGAAGCCAAAAGAAAGCTGGAGTAGCCATACTTATATCAGACAAAGAAGACTTTAAATTAAAGGCTGTAACAAGAGATGAAGAAGGGCATTATATAATAATTACAGGGTCTATCCATCAGGAAGAGCTAATAGTTATAAATGTCTATGCGTCGAATACGGGAGCCCCCAAATATATAAAACAATTACTCATAAACATAAGCAACCTTATTGATAAGAATGTGGTAATTGCAGGGGACTTTAACACTCCACTTACAGAAATGGATAGATCATCTAGACACACGGTCAATAAAGAAACAAGGGCCCTGAATGACACATTGGATCAGATGGACTTGACAGGTATATTTAGAACTCTGCATCCCAAAGCAACAGAATATACTTTCTTCTCAAGTGCACATGGAACATTCTCCAAGATAGATCATATACTGGGTCACAAAACAGCCCTTCATAAGTTTACAAGAATTGAAATTATACCATGCATACTTTCAGACCACAATGCTATGAAGCTTGAAATCAACCACAGGAAAAAGTCTGGAAAACCTCCAAAAGCATGGAGGTTAAAGAACACCCTACTAACGAATGAGTGGGTCAACCAGGCAATTAGAGAAGAAATTAAAAAATATATGGAAACAAACGAAAATGAAAATACAACAATCCAAACGCTTTGGGACGCAGCGAAGGCAGTCCTGAGAGGAAAATACATTGCAATCCAGGCCTATCTCAAGAAACAAGAAAAATGCCAAATACAAAATCTAACAGCACACCTAAAGGAAATAGAAGCAGAACAGCAAAGGCAGCCTAAACCCAGCAGAAGAAGAGAAATCATAAAGATCAGAGCAGAAATAAACAATATAGAATCTAAAAAAACTATAGAGCAGATCAACGAAACCAAGAGTTGGTTTTTTGAAAAAATAAACAAAATTGACAAACCTCTAGCCAGGCTTCTCAAAAAGAAAAGGGAGATGACCCAAATAGATAAAATCATGAATGAAAATGGAATTATTACAACCAATCCCTCAGAGATACAAACAATTATCAGGGAATACTATGAAAAATTATATGCCAACAAATTGGACAACCTGGAAGATATGGACAAATTCCTAAACACCCACACTCTTCCAAAACTCAATCAGGAGGAAACAGAAAGCTTGAACAGACCCATAACCAGCGAAGAAATTGAATCGGTTATCAAAAATCTCCCAACAAATAAGAGTCCAGGACCAGATGGCTTCCCAGGGGAGTTCTGCCAGACATTTAAAGCAGAAATAATACCTATCCTTCTCAAGCTATTCCAAGAAATAGAAAGGGAAGGAAAACTTCCAGATTCATTCTATGAAGCCAGTATTACTTTGATTCCCAAACCAGACAGAGACCCAGTAAAAAAAGAGAACTACAGGCCAATATCCCTGATGAATATGGATGCAAAAATTCTCAGTAAGATACTAGCAAATCGAATTCAACAGCATATAAAAAGAATTTTCACCATGATCAAGTGGGATTCATTCCTGGGATGCAGGGCTGGTTCAACATTCGCAAATCAATCAACGTGATACATCACATTAATAAAAGAAAAGTTAAGAACCATATGATCCTATAAATCAATGCAGAAAAGGCCTTTGACAAAATCCAGCACCCTTTCTTAATAAAAACCCTTGAGAAAGTCAGGATAGAAGGAACATACTTAAACATCATAAAAGACATTTATGAAAAGCCCATAGCTAACATCATTCTCAATGGGGAAAAACTGAGACCTTTTTCCCTGAGATCAGGAACACGACAGGGATGCCCACTCTCAATGCTGTTGTTTAACATAGTGTTGGAAGTTCTAGCATCAGCAATCAGACAACAAAAGGAAATCAAAGGCATCAAAATTGGCAAAGATGAAGTCAAGCTTTCGCTTTTTGCAGTTGACATGATACTATACATGGAAAATCCGATAGACTCCACCAAAAGTCTGCTAGAACTGTTACATGAATTCAGCAAAGTTGCAGGATACAAAATCAATGTACAGAAATCAGTTGCGTTCTTATACACTAACAATGAAGCAACAGAAAGACAAATAAGGAAACTGATCCCATTCACAATTGCACCAAGAAGCATAAAATACCTAGGAATAAATCTAACCAAAGATGTAAAAGATCTGTATGCTGAAAACTATAGAAAGCTTATGAAGGTAATTGAAGAAGATATAAAGAAATGGAAAGACATTCCCTGCTCATGGATTGGAAGAATAAATATTGTCAAAATGTCAATACTACCCAAAGCTATCTACACATTCAATGCAATCCCAATCAAAATTGCACCAGCATTCTTCTCGAAGCTAGAACAAGCAATCCTAAAATTCATATGGAACCACAAAAGGCCCCGAATAGCCAAAGTAGTTTTGAAGAAGACCAAAGCAGGAGGCATCACAATCCCAGACTTTAGCCTCTACTATAAAGCTGTAATCATCAAGACAGCATGGTATTGGCACAAAAATAGACACATAGACCAATGGAATAGAATAGAAACCCCAGAAGTAGAACCACAAACGGATGACCAACTAATCTTTGACAAAGCAGGAAAGAACATCCAATGGAAAAAAGACAGCCTCTTTAACAAATGGTGCTGGGAGAACTGGACAGCAACATGCAGAAGGTTGAAACTAGACCACTTTCTCACACCATTCACAAAAATAAACTCAAAATGGATAAAGGACCTGAATGTGAGACAGGAAACCATCAAAACCTTAGAGGAGAAAGCAGGAAAAGACCTTTCTGACCTCAGCCGTAGCAATTTCTTACTCGACACATCCCCAAAGGCAAGGGAATTAAAAGCAAAAATGAATTACTGGGACCTTATGAAGATAAAAACCTTCTGCACAGCAAAGGAAACAACCAACA